>NW_027039306.1:10000-55686 GCF_034236695.1 Oncorhynchus nerka | reverse complement strand
GGAGAGAGAGAGTTAGTGGACAGGGAGAAGGGAAAGGAGAGAGAGAGAGTTAGTGGACAGGGAGAAGGGAAAGGAGAGAGAGAGAATTAGTGGACAGGGAGAATGGGAAAGGAGAGAGAGAGAGTTAGTGGACAGGAGAAGGGAAAGGAGAGAGAGAGAGAGTTAGTGGACAGGGAGAAGGGAAAGGAGAGAGAGAGAGTTAGTGGACAGGGAGAAGTGAAAGGAGAGGGATAGAGAATTAGTGGACAGGGAGAAGGGAAGGGAGAGGGAGAGAGTTAGTGGACAGGGAGAAGGGAAATGAGAGAGAGGGAGTTAGTGGACAGGAGAAGGGAAAGGAGAGAGAGAGAGTTAGTGTATGTGGGAGAAGGGAAAGGAGAGGGAGAGAGTTAGGGACAGGGAGAAGGGAAAGGAGAGAGAGAGTTAGTGGACAGGGAGAAGGGAAAGGAGAGAGAGAGAGAGTTAGTGAGAGAGAAGGGAAAGGAGAGGGAGAGAGTTAGCACAGGAGAAGGAAAGGAGAGGGAGAGAGTTAGTGGAACAGGAAGAAGGGAAGGAGAGAGAGAGAGTTGGTGGACAGGGAGAAGGGGAAAGGAGAGAGAGAGAGAGTTAGTGGACAGGGAGAAGGGAAAAGGAGAAAGAGAGAGAATTGGTGGACAGGGAGAAGGGAAAGGAGAAAGAGAGAGTTAGTTGAGCAGGGAGAAGGGAAAGGAGAGAGAGAGAGTTAGTGGACAGGGACAAGGGAAAGGAGAGAGAGAGAGTTAGTGGACAGGAGAAGGGAAAGGAGAGAGAGAGAGAGTTAGTGACAGGAGAAGGGAAAGGAGAGAGAGAGAGTTAGTGGACAGGGAGAAGGGAAAGGAGAGAGAGAGAGTTAGTGGACAGGGAGAAGGGAAAGGAGAGAGAGAGAACTAGTGGACAGGGAGAAGGGAAAGGAGAAAGAGATAGTTGGGAGAAGGGACAAGGAGAGAGAGAGAGAGTTAGTGGACAGGGGAAAGGGAAAGAGAGAGAGAGAGAGTTAGTGGACAGGGAGAAGTGGAAAGGAGAGGAGAGTTAGTGACAGGGAGAAGGGAAAAAGGAGAGGAGAGAGCAGTGGAACAGGGAAGGAAGGAGAGAGAGAGTTAGTGGACAGGAGAAGGGAAAGGAGAGAGAGAGAGTTAGTGGACAGGGAGAAGGGAAAGGAGAGAGAGAGAGAATTAGTGGACAGGGAGAAGGGAAAGGAGAAAGAGAGAGTTAGTTGACAGGGAGAAGGGAAAGGAGAGAGAGAGAGTTAGTGGACAGGGAGAAGGGAAAGGAGAGAGAGAGAGAGTTAGTGGACAGGGAGAAGGGAAAGGAGAGAGAGAGAGTTAGTTGACAGGGAGAAGGGAAAGGAGAGAGAGAGAGTTAGTGGACAGGGAGAAGGGAAAGGAGAGAGAGAGAGAATTAGTGGACAGGGAGAAGGGAAAGGAGAAAGAGAGAGTTAGTTGACAGGGAGAAGGGAAAGGAGAGAGAGAGAGTTAGTGGACAGGGAGAAGGGAAAGGAGAGGGAGAGAGTTAGTGGAACAGGAAGAAGGGAAGGGAGAGAGAGAGAGTTAGTTGACAGGGAGAAGGGAAAGGGAGAAAGAGAGAAGTTAGTGGACAGGGAGAAGGGAAAGGAGAGAGAGAGAGAGTTAGTGGACAGGAGACAAGGGAAAAGGAGAGAGAGAGAGAGTTAGTGGACAGGGAGAAGGTAAAGAGAGAGAGAGTTAGTGGACAGGGAGAGAGGTAAGGAGAGAGAGAGAGTTAGTGGACAGGAGAAGGGAAATGAGAGAGATAGATTAGTGGACAGGAGAAGGGGAAAGGAGAGAGAGAAGTTAGTGGACAGGGAGAAGGGAAAGGAGAGGGAGAGTTAGTGGACAGGGAGAAGGGAAAGGAGAGAGAGAAGAGTTAGTGGACAGGAGAAAGGGAAAGGAGAGAGAGAGAATTAGTGGACAGGGAGAAGGGAAAGGAGAAAGAGAGAGTTAGTGGACATGGAGAAGGGAAAGGAGAGAGAGAGAGTTAGTGGACAGGGACAAGGGAAAGGAGAGAGAGAGAGTTAGTGGACAGGGAGAAGGGAAAGGAGAGAGAGAGAGAGTTAGTGGAACAGGGAGAAGGGAAAGGAGAGGGAGAGAGTTAGTGGACAGGGAGAAGGGAAAGGAGAGAGAGAGAAGGTGATGGCGATGAAGGATATAGAGAGAAGAAGAGGAGAGAGAGAGAGTTAGTGGGACAGGGAGAAGGGAGAGGAGAGAGACAGAGTTAGTGGAACAGGGAGAAGGGAAAGGAGAGGGAGAGAGTTAGTGGACAGGGAGAAGGGAGAGGAGAGAGACAGAGTTAGTGGACAGGGAGAGAGGTAAAGGAGATAGAGTTAGTGAACAGGGAGAAGGGAAAGGAGAGGGAGCGAGTTAGTGGACAGGGAGAAGGGAAAGGAGAGAGAGAGAGTTAGTGGACAGGGAGAAGGGAAAGGAGAGGGAGAGAGTTAGTGGACAGGGAGAAGGGAAAGGAGAGGGAGAGAGTTAGTGAACAGGAAGAAGGGAAGGGAGAGAGAGAGAGTTAGTTGACAGGGAGAAGGGAAAGGAGAGAGAGAGAGTTAGTGGACAGGGAGAAGGGAAAGGAGAGAGAGAGAGAATTAGTGGACAGGGAGAAGGGAAAGGAGAAAGAGAGAGTTAGTTGACAGGGAGAAGGGAAAGGAGAGAGAGAGAGTTAGTGGACAGGGAGAAGGGAAAGGAGAGAGAGAGAGTTAGTGGACAGGGAGAAGGGAAAGGAGAGAGAGAGAGTTAGTGGACAGGGAGAAGGGAAAAGGAGAGAGAGAGTTAGTGGACAGGGAGAAGGGAAAGGAGAGGGAGAGAGAGTTAGTGGACAGGGAGAAGGGAAAGGAGAGAGAGAGAGATTAGTGGACAGGGAGAAGGGAAAGGAGAGAGAGAGAGTTAGTGGACAGGGAGAAGGGAAAGGAGGGAAGAGAGAGTTAGTGGACAGGGAGAAGGGAAAGGAGAGAGAGAGAGAGTTAGTGGACAGGGAGAAGGGAAAGGAGAGGGAGAGAGTTAGTGGACAGGGAGAAGGGAAAGGAGAGGGAGAGAGTTAGTGGAACAGGAAGAAGGGAAGGGAGAGAGAGAGAGTTAGTTGACAGGGAGAAGGGAAAGGAGAGAGAGAGAGTTAGTGGACAGGGAGAAGGGAAAGGAGAGAGAGAGAGAATTAGTGGACAGGGAGAAGGGAAAGGAGAAAGAGAGAGTTAGTTGACAGGGAGAAGGGAAAGGAGAGAGAGAGAGTTAGTGGACAGGGACAAGGGAAAGGAGAGAGAGAGAGTTAGTGGACAGGGAGAAGGGAAAGGAGAGAGAGAGATATATATGGACAGGAGAAGGAAAGAGAGAGAGAGAGTTAGTTGACAGGGAGAAGGAAAGGAGAGAGAGAGAGTTAGTGGACAGGGAGAAGGAAAGGAGAGAGAGAGAACCAGTGGACAGGAGAAGGGAAGGAGAAAGAGATTTAGTTGACAGAGAAGGGAAATGGAGAGAGAGAGAGCAGTGGACAGGGAGAAGGGAAAGGAGAGGGAGAGAGTTAGTGGAACAGGAAGAAGGGAAGGGAGAGAGAGAGAGTTAGTTGACAGGAGAAGGGAAAAAGGAGAAAGAGAGAGTTAGTGGACAGGGAGAGAAGGGAAAAAGGAGAAAGAGAGAGTAGTGGGACAGGGACAAGGGAAAGGAGAGAGAGAGAGTTAGTGGACAGGGGAGAGAGGTAAAGGAGATAGAGTTAGTGGGACAGGGAGAGGTAAAGGAGATAGAGTTAGTGGACAGGGGAGAAGGGAAATGAGAGAGATAGTTAGTGGACAGGAGAAGGGAAAGGTGAGAGAGAGAGTTAGTGGACAGAGAAGGGAAAGGAGAGAGAGAGAGAGTTAGTGGACAGGAGAAGGGAAAGGAGAGAGAGAGAGAGAGTTAGTGGACAGGGAGAAGGGAAAGGAGAGAGAGAGAGAATTAGTGGACAGGAGAAGGGAAAGGAGAAAGAGAGAGTTAGTGGACATGGAGAAGGGAAAGGAGAGAGAGAGAGTTAGTGGACAGGACAAGGGAAAGGAGAGAGAGAGAGTTAGTGGACAGGAGAAGGGAAAGGAGAGAGAGAGAGAGTTAGTGGAACAGGAGAAGGGAAAGGAGAGGAGAGAGTTAGTGACAGGAGAAGGGAAAGGAGAGAGAGAAGGTGATGGCGATGAAGGATATAGAGAGAAGAAGAGGAGAGAGAGAGAGTTAGTGGGACAGGGAGAAGGGAGAGTAGAGAGACAGAGTTAGTGGAACAGGAGAAGGGAAAGGAGAGGGAGAGAGTTAGTGGACAGGGGAAGGAGAGGAGAGAGAGACAGAGTTAGTGGACAGGAGAGAGGTAAAGGAGATAGAGTTAGTGAACAGGGAGAAGGGAAAGGAGAGGGAGCGAGTTAGTGGACAGGGAGAAGGAAAGGAGAGAGAGAGAGTTAGTGGACAGGGAGAAGGGAAAGGAGAGGAGAGAGTTAGTGGACAGGAGAAGGGAAAGGAGAGGGAGAGAGTTAGTGGACAGGAGAGGGAAAGTTTAGAGAGAGAGAGAGTTAGTGACAGACAAGGGAAAGGAGAGGGAGAGAGTTAGTGGACAGTGAGAAGGGAAAGGAGAGAGAGAGAGTTAGTGATAGAGAAGGGAAAGGAGAGAGAGAGAATTAGTGGACAGGGAGAAGGAAAGGAGAAAGAGAGAGTTAGTTGACAGGGAGAAGGAAATGAGAGAGAGAGAGTTAGTGGACAGGGAGAAGGGGAAAGGAGAGAGAGAGAGAATTAGTGGACAGGGAGAAGGGAAAGGAGAAAGAGAGAGTTAGTGGACAGGGAGAAGGGAAAGGAGAAAGAGAGAGTTAGTGGACAGGGACAAGGGAAAGGAGAGAGAGAGAGTTAGTGGACAGGGAGAGAGGTAAAGGAGATAGAGTTAGTGGACAGGGAGAAGGGAAATGAGAGAGATAGTTAGTGGACAGGGAGAAGGGAAAGGAGAGAGAGAGAGTTAGTGGACAGGGAGAAGGGAAAGGAGAGAGAGAGAGAGTTAGTGGACAGGGAGAAGGGAAAGGAGAGAGAGAGAGAGAGAGTTAGTGGACAGGGAGAAGGGAAAGGAGAGAGAGAGAGAGTTAGTGAACTGGGAGAAGGGAAGGGAGAGAGTTAGTGGACAGGGAGAAGGAAAGGAGAGAGAGAGAGAGTTAGTGAACTGGGAGAGAAGGGAAAGGAGAGGAGAGAGTTAGTGGACAGGAGAAGGGAAAGGAGAGAGAGAGAGAATTAGTGACAGAGAAGCGGAAAGGAGAGAGATAGTTAGTGGACAGGAGAGGCAGGAGATAGAGTTAGTGGACAGGGAGAAGGAAAGGAGAGGGAGCGAGTTAGTGGACAGGAGAGAAGGAAAGGAGAGAGAGAGAGAGTTAGTGGACAGGGAGAAGGGAAAGGAGAAAGAGAGTTAGCTGACAGGAGAAGGGAAAGGAGAGAGAGAGAGTTAGTGACAGGAGACAGGGGGAAAGGAGAGGGAGAGAGTTAGTGACAGTGAGAAGGGAAAAAGGAGAGAGAGAGAGTTAGTGACTAGAAGGAAAGGAGAGAGAGAGAGAATTAGTGGACAGGGAGAAGGGAAAGGAGAAAGAGAGAGTTAGTTGACAGGGAGAAGGGAAAGGAGAGAGATTAGTGGACAGGAGAAGGAAAGGAGAGAGAGAGAATTAGTGGACAGGGGAGAAGGAAAGGAGAAAGAGAGAGTTAGTGGACAGGAGAAGGGAAAGGAGAAAGAGAGGAGTTAGTGGACAGGACAAGGGAAAGGAGAGAGAGAGAGTTAGTGGACAGGGAGAGAGGTAAAGGAGATAGGAGTTAGTGGACAGGAGAAGGAAATGAGAGAGATAGTTAGTGACAGGAGAAGGGAAAGGAGAGAGAGAGAGTTAGTGGACAGGAGAAGGGAAAGGAGAGAGAGAGAGAGTTAGTGGACAGGGAGAAGGGAAAAGGAGAGAGAGAGAGAGTTAGTGGACAGGAGAAGGGAAAAGAGAGAGAGAGAGTTAGTGAACTGGAGAAGGGAAGGAGAGAGTTAGTGGACAGGGAGAAGGGAAAGGAGAGAGAGAGAGAGTTAGTGAACTGGGGGAGAAGGGAAAGGAGGGGAGAGAGTTAGTGGACAGGAGAAGGGAAAGGAGAGAGAGAGAGAATTAGTGACAGGAGAAGGGAAAGGAGAGAGAGAGAGTTAGTGGACAGGGAGAGAGGTAAAGGAGATAGAGTTAGTGGACAGGGAGAAGGAAAGGAGAGGGAGCCGAGTTAGTGGACAGGAGAAGGGAAAGGAGAGAGAGAGAGTTATGGACAGGGAGAAGGAAAGGAGAGGGAGAGAGTTAGTGGACAGGAGAAGGGAAAAGAGAGAGAGAGAGTTAGTGGACAGGGAGAAGGGAAAGGAGAGGAGAGAGAATTAGGACCAGGAGAAGGGAAAGGAGAGGGAGAGAGTTAGTGGACAGGGAGAAGGGAAAGGAGAGAGAGAGAAGGCTTATGGCGATGAAGGATATAGAGAGAGGAAGAGGAGAGAGAGAACTGACAAACCAGCGGTAATACCAAATATGGACAAATTGCTCTGAGCTACCCCTTCCTCGCCCACGAAACCTGAATGCATCTCTGTGTGTGTGTCTCTCTCTGTGAGGAGCGGGGGAATCTCTGCTTTAATCTGTGTTCTAATCTCTCAACCACAAAAACAAATGAAAAGTGTAAAGCCAGGGTCTCTGACGTAGGTTTCTCTCTCTCCTCGCTTCTCTCTCTCTCTTTCTTCTCTCTCTCTCCTCCGCCTCCCTCGCCTCGCCCTCTCTCCCTCTCTTGTCTCATTTTGTCATCTATCCTCTTGTCAATCTATCCCCTAATTCTGTCTTTTTAAATGATGGATCCCTCATTAGTTCCTGCCAAGGCAGCAGCTACTCTTCCTGGGGTTTATTATGGATCCCCATTGCTCCTGTCAAGGCAGCATCTACTCTTCCTGGGGTTTATTATGGATCCCCATTAAAGGGTTCCTGCCAAGGCAGCAGCTACCTCCTGGGGGTTTATTATGGATCCCCATTAGTTCCTGTCAAGGCAGCAGCTACTCTTCCTGGGGTTTATTATGGATCCGATTAGTTCCCTGCCAAGGCAGCAGCTACTCTTCCTGGGGTTTATTATGGATCCCCATTAGTTCCTGCCAAGGCAGCATCTACTCTTTCTGGGGTTTATTATGGTTCCCCATTAGTTCCTGCCAAGGCAGCAGCTACTCTTCCTGGGGTTTATTATGGATCCCCATTAGTTCCTGTCTATTATGACATCTTCGTCTTTTTTGTTCAGTTTAGTCACATGATTTCTCAATTTGCAGCACGTTTGCCAATGTAGTGGACAGAGAAGGAGACTATTTGCCATTCCTGATCCCTCTCAACCATACCATTTGTTCAATTCTCATCCATTCACTGGGATGTAACAGTTTTTACTGTCTTTTCTATAATGGAGCTGCTTATTAGTAACTGGGATAAGACATTTTAAATGTCAAGTGCAACATCTGTTTACTCCTCATGTAGTCTTTCTCCTTCTCTTCTCTCTCTTCTCTCACTCTCCCCTAGAGGAGAGGAAAGGGCAGGGAGCGAGAGAGAGTTTAGAGGAGAGAGAGAGAGCTACATGAGATGCAGAAGAAGTGGGAGAACAAGAGAAAGTGTGGAGCATACAGAAAGCTCCTCTTCTGAAGTAGAGAGAAGGAAGAGAGAGAGAACAGACAGGTCCTAGTGTTAGAACAGACAGGTCCTTAGTGTTAGAACAGACAGGTCCTTAGTGTTAGAACAGACAGGTCCTTAGTGTTAGAACAGACAGTATTTACTAGTGGGAAAGAGCATTCAGACAGTATCTCTACAAGTCATTTAATCACTGGGCTTTACTAGTGGGAAAGAGACTTCAGACAGTATCTCTACAAGTCATTTATAACAGGGCTTTACTAGTGGGAAGAGCCTTCAGACAGTATCTCTACAAGTCATTTATCACTGGGCTTTACTAGTGGGAAAGAGCCTTCAGACAGTAAATTCTACAAGTCATTTATCATTTATCAGGGCTTTACTAGTGGGAAAGAGCCTTCAGACAGTATCTCTACAAGTCATTTAATCATTTATCACAGGGCTTTCACTAGTGGAGCCTTCAGACAGTATCTCTACAAGTCATTTAATCACTGGGCTTACTAGTGGGAAAGAGCCTCAGACAGTATCTCTACAAGTCATTTATCACAGGGTGCAACACGAGTGGAAAAGAGCCTTCAGACAGTATCTCACAAGTCATTAACACTGATTTACTAGTGGGAAAGAGCCTCTGTGACAGCATCTCTACAAGTCATTTAATCACTGGGCTTTACTAGTGGGAAAAAAGAGCCTCAGACAGTGCATCTCTACAAGTCATTTAATCATTTATCAAGCAGGGTTTACTAGTGGAAAGAGCCTTCAGACAGTATCTCTACAAGTCATTTATCACTGAGCTTTACTAGTGGGAAAGAGCCTTCAGACAGTATCTCTACAAGTCATTTAATCATTTATCACTGGGCTTTACTAGTGGTGAGCCTTCAGACAGTATCTCTACAAGTCATTTAATCATTTATCACTGGGCTTTACTAGTGGGAAAGAGCCTTCAGACAGTATCTCTACAAGTCATTTAATCACTGGGCTTTACTAGTGGGAAAGAGCTCTTCAGACAGTATCTCTACAAGTCATTTATCACTGGGCTTTTACTAGTGGGAAAGAGCCTTCAGACAGTATCTCTACAAGTCATTTATCACTGGCTTTACTAGTGGGAAAGAGCCAGACAGTATCTCTACAAGTCATTTATCACAGGGCTTTACTAGTGGAAAGAGCCTTTCAGACAGTATTCCCAAGTCATTTATCACAGGGCTTACTTAGTGGGAAAGAGCCAGACAGTGTCTCTTCAAGTCATTTATCACAGGGCTTTACTAGTGGGAAAGAGCCTTCAGACAGTATCTCTACAAGTCATTTAATCATTTAACACAGGGCTTTACTAGTGGGAAAGAGCTCTTCAGACAGTATTCTACAAGTCATTTATCACTGAGCTTTACTAGTGGGACAGAGCCTTCAGACAGCATTCTCCTACAAGTCATTTAATCATTTATCACTGCGCTACTAGTGGGAAAGAGCCTTCAGACAGTATCTCTACAAGTCATTTATCATTTATCACTGTTTTACTAGTGGGAAAGAGCCTTCAGACAGCATCTCTACAAGTCATTTAATCACTGGGCTTTACTAGTGGGAAAGAGCCTTCAGACAGTATCTCTACAAATCATTTATCACTGGGCTTTACTAGTGGAAAGAGCCTTCAGACAGTATCTCTAAAGTCATTTATCACTGGGCTTTACTAGTGGGAAAGAGCCTTCAGACAGTATCTCTACAAGTCATTTATCATTTATCACAGGGCTTTACTAGTGGAAAGAGCCTTCAGACAGTATCCTACAAGTAATTTAATAATTTATCACAGTGCTTTTTACTAGTGGGAAAGAGCCTAGACAGTATCTCTAAGGCAAGTCATTTAATCACAGGGCTTTACTAGTGAAAGAGCCTTCAGACAGTATCTCTAAAAGTCATTTAATCACAGGGCTTTACTAGTGGAAAGAGCCTTCAGACAGCATTCCACAAGTCATTTAAGACAGGGCTTTTACTAGTGGGAAAGAGCCAGACAGTATCTCTACAAGTCATTTAATCACTGGGCTTTACTAGTGGGAAAGAGCCTTCGACAGTATCTCTACAAGTCATTTATCACTGGGCTTTAATAGGTGGGAAGAGCCTTCAGACAGTATCTCTACAAGTCATTTAACACAGGGCTTTACTAGTGGAAAGAGCCTTCTGATATATCTCTAAGTAATTCATTTATCACAGGGCATTACTAGTGGGAGACAGAGCCTTCAGACAGTATCTCTACAAGTCATTTAATCATTTATCACAGGGCTTTACTAGTGGGAAAGAGCCTTCAGACAGTATCTCTACAAGTCATTTAATCACTGGGCTTTACTAGTGGGAAAGTGAGCCTTCAGACAGTATCTCTCACAAGTCATTTATCACTGGGCTTACTAGTGGAAAGAGCCTTCAGACAGTATCTCTACAAGTCATTTATCACAGGGCTTTACTAGTGGGAAAGAGCCTTCAGACAGTATCTCTAAGGTAAGTAATTTAATCATTTATCACAGGGCTTTACTAGTGGGAAAGAGCCTTCAGACAGCATTCTACAAGTCATGAATCATTTATCACAGGGCTTACTAGTGGGAAAGAGCCTTCAGACAGTATCTCTACAAGTCATTTAATCATTTATCACTGGGCTTTACTAGTGGGAAAGAGCCTTCAGACAGTATCTCTACAAGTCATTTAAGACTGGGCTTTACTAGTGGAAAGAGCCTTCAGACAGTATCTCTACAAGTCATTTAACACAGGGCTTTACTAGTGGGAAAGAGCCTTCAGACAGTATCTCTACAAGTCATTTAACACAGGGCTTTACTAGTGGGAAAGAGCCTTCAGAGAGTATCTCTACAAGTCATTTAACACAGGGCTTTACTAGTGGGAAAGAGCCTTCAGACAGTATCTCTACAAGTCATTTAACAAAGGGCTTTACTAGTGGGAAGAGCCTTCAGACAGTATCTCTACAAGTCATTTATCACAGGGCTTTACTAGTGGAAAGAGCCTTCAGACAGTATCTCTACAAGTCATTTAATCATTTATCACAGGGCTTTACTAGTGGGAAAGAGCCTTCAGACAGTATCTCTACAAGCTCATTTAATCATTTATCACAGCGGCTTTACTAGTGGAAAGAGCCTTCAGACAGTATCTCTACAAGTCATTTATCACTGGGCTTTACTAGTGGGAAAGAGCCTTCAGACAGTATCTCTACAAGTCATTTTAATCATTTATCACTGGGCTTTACTAGTGGGAAAGAGCCTTCAGACAGTATCTCTACAAGTCATTTATCACTGGGCTTTACTAGTGGGAAAGAGCCTTCAGACAGTATCTCTACAAGTCATTTATCACTGGGTTTTTACTAGTGGGAAAGAGCCTTCAGACAGTATCTCTACAAGTAATTTAACATTTATCACAGGGCTTTACTAGTGGGAAAGAGTTACATTTAGTTTTAATCATTTATCACTGGGCTCTTAGTGGAAAAGAGCCTTCAGACAGTATCTTACAAGTCATTTAAGACAGGGCTTTACTTGGGAAAGAGCCTTCAGACAGTATGCATCTAAAGTCATTTAACACAGGGGGTTTCTAGTGGGAAAGAGCCTTTATCTCTACAAGTCATTTAACACAGGGCTTTTAATAGTGGGAAAGAGCCTTCAGACAGTATCTCTACAAGTCATTTAACACAGGGCTGTAATAGTGGGAAAGAGCCTTGACAGTTCTCTACAAGTCATTTAACACTGGGCTTTACTAGTGGGAAAGAGCCTTCAGACAGTATCTCTACAAGTAATTTAATCAGTGATCACTGGGCTTTACTAGTGGGAAAGAGCCTAGACAGTATCTCTACAAGTCATTTAACACACAGGGGCTTTACTAGTGGGAAAGAGCCTGGAGACAGTATCTCTACAAGTCATTTAATCATTTATCACAGCGCTTTACTAGTGGAAAGAGCCTTCAGACAGTATCTCTACAAGTCATTTAATCACTGGAAGCCTAGTGGGAAAAGAGCGGAGACAGTATCTCTACAAGTCATTTATCACTTGGGAAAGAGCCTTCAGACAGTATTCTACAAGTCATTTATCACTGGGCTTTACTAGTGGGAAAGAGCCTTCAGAGAGTATCTCAGCAAGTCATTTATCACAGGGCATTAAGTCCCAGAGCCTTCAGACAGTATCTCTACAAGTCATTTAATCATTTATCACTGGGCTTTGTTAGTGGGAAAGAGCCTTCAGACAGATGTTCTACAAGTCATTTAATCATTTATCTGGGCTTACTAGTGGAAAGAGCCTTCAGACAGTATCTCTACAAGTCATTTATCACAGGGTTTACTAGTGGGAAAGAGCCTCAGCCAGTTCTTAGTCATTTAATCATGTATCACAATGGGTTTCAACTAGTGGGAAAGAGCCTTCAGACCTATCTCTACAAGTCATTTATCACAGGGCATTACTAGTGGGAAAGAGCCTCAGACAGTATCTCTGCAAGTCATTTAATCATTTATCACTGGGCTTTACTAGTGGGAAAGAGCCTTGACAGTATCTCTACAAGTCATTATAACACTGGGCTTTACTAGTGGGAAAGAGCCTTCTGACAGAGGTATCTCTACAAGTCATTTAATCATTTATCTGGGGCTTACTAGTGGGAAAGAGCCTCAGACAGTATATCTACAAGTCATTTAATCATTTATCACTGGGCTTTACTAGTGGGAAAGAGCCTTCAGACAGTATCTCGCCAAGTCATTTAAGTGCTTTACTAGTGGGAAATCAGACAGTATTCTACAAATCATTTATCACTCGGAGCTTTACTAGTGGGAAAGAGCCTTCAGACAGTATCTCTACAAGTCATTTATCACTGGGCATTACTAGTGGGAAAGAGCCAGACAGTCATTTAAAGTCATTTATCACTGGGCTTTACTAGTCGGAAAGAGCCTTCAGACAGTATCTCTACAAGTCATTTATCACTGTGATTTACTAGTGGAAAGAGCCTTCAGACAGTATTCTCAAGTCATTTATCACAGGGCTTTACTAGTGGGAAAGAGCCTTCAGACAGTATCTCTACAAGTCATTTAATCATTTATCACAGGGCTTTACTAGTGGGAAAGAGCCTTCAGACAGTATCTCTACAAGTCATTTATCACTGAGCATACTAGAGGGAAAGAGCCTTCAGACAGTATCTCTACAAGTCATTTAATCATTTATCACTGGGCTTTACTAGTGGGAAAGAGCCTTCAGACAGTATCTCTACAAGTCATTTATCACTGGGCTTTACTAGTGGGAAAGAGCCTCTCAGACAGTATCTCTACAAGTCATTTAATCACTGGGCTTTACTAGTGGGAAAGAGCCTTCAGACAGTATCTCTACAAATCATTTATCACTGGGCTTTACTAGTGGAAAGAGCCTTCAGACAGTATCTCTACAAGTCATTTATCACTGGGCTTTACTAGTGGGAAAGAGCCTTCAGACAGTATCTCTGCTACAAGTCATTTAATCACTGGGCTTTACTAGTCGGAAAGAGCCTTCAGACAGTATCTCTACAAGTCATTTATCACTGTGCTTTACTAGTGGGAAAGAGCCTTCAGACAGTATCTCTACAAGTCATTTATCACAGGGCTTTACTAGTGGAAAGAGCCTTCTGGGACAGTATCTCTACAAGTAATTGAATCATTTATCACAGGGCTTTACTAGTGGGAAAGAGCCTTCAGACAGTATCTCTACAAGTCATTTATCACAGGGCTTTACTAGTGGGAAAGAGCCTGTCAGACAGTATCTCTACAAGTCATTTAATATTTATCACTGGGCTTTACTAGTGGGAAAGAGCTCTGACAGTATCACTACAAGTCATTTATCACACGGGCTTTACTAGTGGGAAAGAGCCTTCAGACAGTATCTCTACAAGTCATTTATCACTGGGCTTACTAGTGGGAAAGAGCCTTCAGACAGTATCTCTACAAGTCATTTAATCATTTATCACAGGGCTTTACTAGTGGGAAAGAGCCTTCAGACAGTATCTCTACAAGTCATTTAATCATTTATCACTGGGCTTTACTAGTGGGAAAGAGCCTTCAGACAGTATCTCTACAAGTCATTTAATCACTGGGCTTTACTAGTGGGAAGAGCCTTCAGACAGTATTCTACAAGTCATTTATCACTGGGCTTTACTAGTGGGAAAGAGCCTTCAGACAGTATCTCTACAAGTAATTTAATCATTTATCACAGGGCTTTACTAGTGGGAAAGAGCCTTCAGACAGTATCTCTACAAGTAATTTAATCATTTATCACAGGGCTTTACTAGTGGGAAAGAGCCTCAGACAGTATCTCTACAAGTCATTTAATCATTTATCACTGGGCTTTACTAGTGGGAAAGAGCCTTCAGACAGTATCTCTACAAGTCATTTAATCACTGGGCTTTACTAGTGGGAAAGAGCCTTCAGACAGTATCTCTACAAGTCATTTAAGACAGGGCTTTTACTAGTGGGAAAGAGCCTTCAGACAGTATCTCTACAAGTCATTTAACACAGGGCTTTACTAGTGGGAAAGAGCCTTCAGAGAGTATCTCTACAAGTCATTTAACACAGGGCTTTAATAGTGGAAAGAGCCTTCAGACAGTATCTCTACAAGTCATTTAACACAGGGCTTTACTAGTGGGAAAGAGCCTTCAGACAGTATCTCTACAAGTCATTTATCACAGGGCATTACTAGTGGGACAGAGCCTTCAGACAGTATCTCTACAAGTCATTTAATCATTTATCACAGGGCTTTACTAGTGGGAAAGAGCCTTCAGACAGTATCTCTACAAGTCATTTAATCATTTATCACTGGGCTTTACTAGTGGGAAAGAGCCTTTCAGACAGTATCTCTACAAGTCATTTATCACTGTGCTTTACTAGTGGGAAAGAGCCTTCAGACAGTATCTCTACAAGTCATTTATCACTGGGCTTTACTAGTGGGAAAGAGCCTTCAGACAGTATCTCTACAAGTCATTTATCACTGGGCTTTACTAGTGGGAAAGAGCCTTCAGACAGTATCTCTACAAGCATTTATCACTGGGCTTTACTAGTGGGAAAGAGCCTTCAGACAGTATCTCTACAAGTCATTTATCATTACTAGTCAGGACAGTATCTCTACAAGTAATTTAATCATTTATCACAGGGCTTTACTAGTGGGAAAGAGCCTTCAGACAGTATCTCTACAAGTAATTTAATCATTTATCACAGGGCTTTACTAGTGGGAAAGAGCCTTCAGACAGTATCTCTACAAGTCATTTAATCATTTATCACTGGGCTTTACTAGTGGGAAAGAGCCTTGTGACAGTATCTCTACAAGTCATTTAATCACTGGGCTTTACTAGTGGGAAAGAGCCTTCAGACAGTATCTCTACAAGTCATTTAAGACAGGGCTTTACTAGTGGGAAAGAGCCTTCAGACAGTATCTCTAAAGTCATTTAACACAGGGCTTTACTAGTGGGAAAGAGCCTTCAGAGAGTATCTCTACAAGTCATTTAACACAGGGCTTTAATAGTGGGAAAGAGCCTTCAGACAGTATCTCTACAAGTCATTTAACAAAGGGGCTTTACTAGTGGGAAAGAGCCTTCAGACAGTATCTCTACAAGTCATTTATCACAGGGCACATACTACTGGGACAGAGCCTTCAGACAGTATCTCTACAAGTCATTTAATCATTTATCACAGGGCTTTACTAGTGGGAAAGAGCCTTCAGACAGTATCTCTACAAGTCATTTAATCATTTATCACAGCGCTTTACTAGTGGGAAAGAGCCTTCAGACAGTATCTCTACAAGTCATTTATCACTGGGCTTTACTAGTGGGAAAGAGCCTTCAGACAGTATCTCTACAAGTCATTTATCACTGGGCTTTACTAGTGGGAAAGAGCCTTCAGACAGTATCTCTACAAGTCATTTATCACTGGGCTTTACTAGTGGGAAAGAGCCTTCAGACAGTATCTCTATAAGTCATTTATCACTGGGCTTTACTAGTGGGAAAGAGCCTTCAGACAGTATCTCTCCTACAAGTAATTTAATCATTTATCACAGGGCTTTACTAGTGGGAAAGAGCCTTCAGACAGTATCTCTACAAGTCATTTAATCACTGGGCTTTACTAGTGGAAAAGAGCCTTCAGACAGTATTCTACAAGTCATTTAAGACAGGGCTTTACTAGTGGGAAAGAGCCTTCAGACAGTATCTCTACAAGTCATTTAACACAGGGATTTTCTAGTGGGAAAGAGCCTTCAGAGAGTATCTCTACAAGTCATTTAACACTGGGCTTTACTAGTGGAAAGAGCCTTCAGACAGTATCTCTACAAGTAATTTAATCATTTATCACTGGGCTTTACTAGTGGGGAAAGAGCCTTCAGACAGTATCTCTACAAGTCATTTAACACTGGGCTTTACTAGTGGGAAAGAGCCTTCAGACAGTATCTATACAAGTCATTTATCACTGGGCTTTACTAGTGGGAAAGAGCCTTCAGACAGTATCTCTACAAGTCATTTAATCATTTATCACTGGGCTTTACTAGTGGGAAAGAGCCTTCAGACAGTATCTCTACAAGTCATTTATCACTGTGCTTTACTAGTGGGAAAGAGCCTTCAGACAGTATCTCTACAAGTCATTTATCACTGGGCTTTACTAGTGGAAAGAGCCTTCAGAGAGTATCTCTACAAGTCATTTATCACAGGGCATTACTAGTCGGACAGAGCCTTCAGACAGTATCTCTACAAGTCATTTAATCATTTATCACTGGGCTTTACTAGTGGGAAAGAGCCTTCAGAGGTATCTCTACAAGTCATTTAATCATTTATCACTGGGCTTTACTAGTGGGAAAAGAGCCTTCAGACAGTATCTCTACAAGTCATTTATCACAGGGCTTTACTAGTGGGAAAGAGCCTTCAGACAGTATCTCTACAAGTCATTTAATCATGTATCACAGGGCTTTACTAGTGGGAAAGAGCCTTCAGACAGTATCTCTACAAGTCATTTATCACAGGGCTTTACTAGTGGGAAAGAGCCTTCAGACAGTATCTCTACAAGTCATTTAATCATTTATCACAGGGCTTTACTAGTGGGAAAGAGCCTTCAGACAGTATCTCTACAAGTCATTTATCACTGAGCTTTACTAGTGGGAAAGAGCCTTCAGACAGTATCTCTACAAGTCATTTAATCATTTATCACTGGGCTTTACTAGTGGGAAAGAGCCTTCAGACAGTATCTCTACAAGTCATTAACACTGGGCTTTAATAGTGGGAAAGAGCCTTCAGACAGTATCTATACAAGTCATTTAATCATTTATCACTGGGCTTTACTAGTGGGAAAGAGCCTTCAGACAGTATCTCTACAAGTCATTTAATCACTGGGCTTTACTAGTGGGAAAGAGCCTTCAGACAGTATCTCTACAAATCATTTATCACTGGGCTTTACTAGTGGGAAAGAGCCTCAGACAGTATCTCTGGACAAGTCATTTATCACTGGGCTTTACTAGTGGGAAAGAGCCTTCAGACAGTATCTCTACAAGTCATTTATCACTGGGCTTTACTAGTCGGAAAGAGCCTTGGAGACAGTATCTCTACAAGTCATTTATCACTGGGCTTTACTAGTGGAAAGAGCCTTCAGACAGTGTCGCTCAAGTCATTTATCACAGGGCTTTACTAGTGGGAAAGAGCCTTCAGACAGTATCTCTACAAGTCATTTAATCATTTATCACAGGGCTTTACTAGTGGGAAAGAGCCTTCAGACAGTATCTCTACAAGTCATTTATAACAGGGCTTTACTAGTGGGAAAGAGCCTTTAGACAGTATCTCTACAAGTCATTTAATCACAATAGGGCTTTACTAACCTGGGAAAGAGCCTTCAGACAGTATCTCTACAAGTCATTTATCACTGAGGCTTTACTAGTGGGAAAGAGCAAATCAGACAGTATCTCTACAAGTCATTTAAATGAAATGAAATTTACTACCTGTGGGAAAGAAATGCAGACAGTATCTCTACAAGTCATTTAATCATTTATCACAGGGCTTTACTAGTGGGAAAGAGCCTTCAGACAGTATCTCTACAAGTCATTAATCATTTATCACTGGGCTTTACTAGTGGGAAAGAGCCTTCAGACAACTATCTCTGAAAGTCATTTAATCACTGGGAAGCTTTACTAGTGGGAAAGAGCCTTCCAGACAGTATCTCTACAAGTCATTTTATCACTGGGCTTTACTAGTGGAAAGAGCCTTCAGACAGTATCTAATACAAGTCATTTATCACTGGGCTTTACTAGTGGGAAAGAGCCTTCAGACAGTAAACTCTACAAGTCATTTAATCATTTATCACAGGGCTTTACTAGTGGAAAGAGCCTAGACAGTATCTCTACAAGTCATTTAATCATTGGACAGGGCTTTTACTAGTGAAAGAGCCTTCAGACAGTATCTATACAAGTCATTTAATCATTTATCACTGTGCTTTACTAGTGGAAAGAGCCTTCTAGACAGTATCTCTACAAGTCATTTAATCACTGGGCTTTACTAGTGGGAAAGAGCCTTCAGACAGCATCTCTACAAGTCATTTAACACAGGGCTTTACTAGTGGGAAAGAGCCTTCAGACAGTATCTCTACAAGTCATTTAACACAGGGCTTTACTAGTGGGAAAGAGCCTTCAGACAGTATCTCTACAATTCATTTAATCACAGGGCTTTACTAGTGGAAAGAGCCTTCAGACAGTATCTCTACAAGTCATTTAACACTGGGCTTTACTAGTGGGAAAGAGCCTTCAGACAGTATCTCTACAAGTCATTTATCATATGGCATTACTAGTGGAAAGAGCCTTCAGACAGTATCTCTACAAGTCATTTAATCACTGGGCTTTACTAGTGGAAAGAGCCTTCAGACAGTATCTCTACAAAGTCATTTATCACTGTGTTTTACTAGTGGGAAAGAGCCTTCAGACAGTATCTCTACAAGTCATTTATCACTGGGCTTTACTAGTGGGAAAGAGCCTTCAGACAGTATCTCTACAAGTCATTTATCACTGCCATTACTAGTGGGAAAGAGCCTTCAGAGAGTATCTCTACAAGTCATTTTTATCACAGGGCTTTACTAGTGGGAAAGAGCCTTCAGACAGTATCTCCTACAAGTCATTTAATCATTTATCTGGGCTTTACTAGTGGGAAAGAGCCTTCAGACAGTATTAATCATTTAATCACTGGGCTTTACTAGTGGGAAAGAGCCTTCAGACAGTATCTCTACAAGTCATTTAATCATTTATCACTGGGCTTTTACTAGTGGAAAGAGCCTTCAGACAGTATCTCTACAAGTCATTTATCACTGGGCTTTACTAGTGGGAAAGAGCCTTCCAGACAGTATCTCTACAAGTCATTTATCACTGGGCTTTTACTAGTGGGGAAAGAGCCTTCAGACAGTATCTCTACAAGTCATTTATCACTGGGCTTTACTAGTGGGAAAGAGCCTTCAGACAGTATCTCTACAAGTCATTTATCACTGGGCTTTACTAGTGGGAAGAGCCTTCCAGACAGTGTCTCTGGTCATTTATCACAGGGCTTTACTAGTGGGAAAGAGCCTTCAGACAGTATCTCTACAAGTAATTTAATCATTTATCACAGGGCTTTACTAGTGGGAAAGAGCCTTCAGACAGTATCTCTACAAGTCATTTAATCACTGGGCTTTACTAGTGGGAAAGAGCCTTCAGACAGTATCTCTACAAGTCATTTAATCATTTATCACAGGGCTTTACTAGTGGGAAAGAGCCTTCAGACAGTATCTCTACAAGTCATTTACAAGGGGGCTTTCTAGTGGGAAAGAGCCTTCCAGACAGTATCTCTACAAGTAATTTAATCATTTATCACTGGGCTTTACTAGTGGGAAAGAGCCTTCAGACAGTATCTCTACAAGTCATTTAATCATTTATCACTGGGCTTTACTAGTGGGAAAGAGCCTTCAGACAGTATCTCTACAAGTCATTTAAGACAGGGCTTTATTAGTGGGAAAGAGCCTTCAGACAGTATCTCTACAAGTCATTTAACACAGGGCTTTACTAGTGGAAAGAGCCTTCAGAGAGTATCTCTACAAGTCATTTAACACAGGGGCTTTAATAGTGGAAAGAGCCTTCAGACAGTATCTCTACAAGTAATTTAATCACTGGGCTTTACTCGTGGGGAAAGAGCCTTCAGACAGTATCTCTACAAGTCATTTAACACTGGGCTTTACTAGTGGAAAGAGCCTTCAGACAGCATTCTACAAGTCATTTAACACTGGGCTTTACTAGTGGGAAAGAGCCTTCAGACAGTATCTCTACAAGTCATTTAATCATTTATCACTGGGCTTTACTAGTGGGAAAGAGCCTTCAGACAGTATCTCTACAAGTCATTTATACACAGGGCTTTACTAGTGGGAAAGAGCCTTCAGACAGTATCTATACAAGTCATTTATCACTGGGCTTTACTAGTGGGAAAGAGCCTTCAGACAGTATCTCTACAAGTCATTTAATCATTTATCACTGGAATTTACTAGTGGAAAAGAGCCTTCAGACAGTATCTCTACAAGTCATTTAACACTGGGCTTTACTAGTGGGAAAGAGCCTTCAGACAGTATCTATACAAGTCATTTATCACTGTGCTTTACTAGTGGGAAAGTGCCTTCAGACAGTATCTCTACAAGTCATTTATCACTCTTTACTAGTGGGAAAGAGCCTTCAGACAGTATCTCTACAAGTCATTTATTTATCACTGGGCTTTACTAGTGGAAAGAGCCTTCAGACAGTATCTCTACAAGTCATTTAACACTGGGCTTTACTAGTGGGAAAGAGCCTTCAGACAGTATCTCTACAAGTCATTTAATCATTTATCACTGGCTTTACTAGTGGGAAAGAGCCTTCAGACAGTATCTCTACAATTCATTTAACACTGGGCTTTACTAGTGGGAAAGAGCCTTCAGACAGTATCTCTACAAGTCATTTAATCATTTATCTGGGCTTTACTAGTGGAAAGAGCCTTCAGACAGTATCTCTACAAGTCATTTATCATTTATCACTGGGCTTTACTAGTGGGAAAGAGCCTTCAGACAGTATCTCTACAAGTCATTTATCACTGGGCTTTACTAGTGGGAAAGAGCCTTCAGACAGTATCTCTACAAGTCATTTATTTATCACTGGGCTTTACTAGTGGGAAAGAGCCTTCAGACAGTATCACTCTACAAGTCATTTAATCATTTATCACAGGGCTTTACTAGTGGGAAAGAGCCTTCAGAGAGTATCTCTACAAGTCATTTATCACAGGGCTTTACTAGTGGGAAGAGCCTTCCAGACAGTATCTCTACAAGTCATTTAATCACTGGGCTTTACTAGTGGGAAAGAGCCTTCAGACAGTATCTCTACAAGTCATTTAATCATTTATCACTGGGCTTTACTAGTGGGAAAGAGCCTTCAGACAGTATCTCTACAAGTCATTTATCACTGGGCTTTACTAGTGGGAAAGAGCCTTCTGACAGTATCGCTACAAGTCATTTATCACTGGGCTTTACTAGTGGAAAGAGCCTTCAGACAGTATCTCTACAAGTCATTTATCACTGGGCTTTACTAGTGGAAAGAGCCTTCAGACAGTATCTCTACAAGTCATTTAATCACTGGGCTTTACTAGTGGGAAAGAGCCTTCAGACAGTATCTCTACAAGTCATTTATCACAGGGCTTTACTAGTGGGAAAGAGCCTTCAGAGAGTATCTCTACAAGTCATTTATCACAGGGCTTTACTAGTGGGAAAGAGCCTTCAGACAGTATCTCTACAAGTCATTTAATCACTGGGCTTTACTAGTGGGAAAGAGCCTTCAGACAGTATCTCTACAAGTCATTTAATAATTTATCACAGGGCTTTACTAGTGGGAAAGAGCCTTCAGACAGTATCTCTACAAGTCATTTATCACTGGGCTTTACTAGTGGGAAAGAGCCTTCAGACAGTATCTCTACAAGTAATTTAATCATTTATCACAGGGCTTTACTAGTGGGAAAGAGCCTTCAGACAGTATCTCTACAAGTCATTTAATCATTTATCACTGGGCTTTACTAGTGGAAAGAGCCTTCAGACAGTATCTCTACAAGTCATTTAATCACAGGGCTTTATTAGTGGGAAAGAGCCTTCAGACAGTATCTCTACAAGTCATTTAACACAGGGCTTTACTAGTGGGAAAGAGCCTTCAGAGAGTATCTCTACAAGTCATTTAACACAGGGCTTTAATAGTGGGAAAGAGCCTTCAGACAGTATCTCTACAAGTCATTTAATCATCACTGGGCTTTACTAGTGGAAAGAGCCTTCAGACAGTATCTCTACAAGTCATTTAACACTGGGCTTTACTAGTGGGAAAGAGCCTTCAGACAGTATCTCTACAAGTCATTTAACACTGGGCTTTACTAGTGGGAAAGAGCCTTCAGAAGTCAGTATCTCTACAAGTCATTTAATCATTTATCACTGGGCTTTACTAGTGGGAAAGAGCCTTCAGACAGTATCTCTACAAGTCATTTAACACTGGGCTTTACTAGTGGGAAAGAGCCTTCAGACAGTATCTATACAAGTCATTTATCACTGGGCTTTACTAGTGGGAAAGAGCCTTCAGACAGTATCTCTACAAGTCATTTAATCATTTATCACTGGGCTTTACTAGTGGAAAAGAGCCTTCAGACAGTATCTCTACAAGTCATTTAACACTGGGCTTTACTAGTGGGGAAAGAGCCTTCAGACAGTATCTATACAAGTCATTTATCACTGTGGCTTTACTAGTGGGAAAGAGCCTTCAGACAGTATCTCTACAAGTCATTTATCACTGGGCTTTACTAGTGGGAAAGAGCCTTCAGACAGTATCTCTACAAGTCATTTAACACTGGGCTTTACTAGTGGAAAGAGCCTTCAGACAGTATCTCTACAAGTCATTTAACACTGGGCTTTACTAGTGGGAAAGAGCCTTCAGACAGTATCTCTACAAGTCATTTAATCATTTATCACTGGGCTTTACTAGTGGGAAAGAGCCTTCAGACAGTATCTCTACAAGTCATTTAACACTGGGCTTTACTAGTGGGAAAGAGCCTTCAGACAGTATCTATACAAGTCATTTATCACTGGGCTTTACTAGTGGGAAAGAGCCTTCAGACAGTATCTCTACAAGTCATTTAATCATTTATCACTGGTCTTTACTAGTGGGAAAGAGCCTTCAGACAGTATCTCTACAAGTCATTTATCACTGTGCTTTACTAGTGGGAAAGAGCCTTCAGACAGTATCTCTACAAGTCATTTATCACTGGGCTTTACTAGTGGGAAAGAGCCTTCAGAGAGTATCTCTACAAGTCATTTATCACAGGGCATTACTAGTGGAAAGAGCCTTCAGACAGTATCTCTACAAGTCATTTAATCACACTGGGCTTTACTAGTGGGAAAGAGCCTTCAGACAGATCTCTACAAGTCATTTAATCATTTATCACTGGGCTTTACTAGTATCTCTCAGTATCTCTACAAGTCATTTATCACTGGGCTTTACTAGTGGGAAAGAGCCTTCAGACAGTATCTCTACAAGTCATTTAATCATTTATCACTGGGCTTTACTAGTGGAAAGAGCCTTCAGACAGTATCTCTACAAGTCATTTATCACAGGGCTTTACTAGTGGGAAAGAGCCTTCAGACAGTATCTCTACAAGTCATTTAATCACTGGGCTTTACTAGTGGGAAAGAGCCTTCAGACAGTATCTCTACAAGTCATTTATCACAGGGCATTACTAGTGGGAAAGAGCCTTCAGACAGTATCTCTACAAGTCATTTAATCATTTATCACAGGGCTTTACTAGTGGAAAGAGCCTTCAGACAGTATCTCATTTAACACTGGGCTTTAAGTCAGACAGTTTTACAAGTCATTTAATAATTTATCACTGGGCTTTACTAGTGGGAAAGAGCCTTCAGACAGTATCTCTACAAGTCATTTAATCACTGGGCTTTACTAGTGGGAAAGAGCCTTCAGACAGTATCTCTACAAGTCATTTATCACTGGGCTTTACTAGTGGAAAGAGCCTTCAGACAGTATCTCTACAAGTCATTTATCACTGGGCTTTACTAGTGGGAAAGAGCCTTCAGACAGTATCTCTACAAGTCATTTATCACTGGGCTTTACTAGTGGAAAGAGCCTTCAGAGTATCTCTACAAGTCATTTATCATTTATCTGGGCTTTACTAGTGGGAAGAGCCTTCAGACATTCTAATCATTTATCACAGGGCTTTACTAGTGGGAAAGAGCCTTCAGACAGTATCTCTACAATCATTTATCACTGGGCTTTACTAGTGGGAAAGAGCCTTCAGACAGTATCTCTACAAGTCATTTATACTGGGCTTTACTAGTGGGAAAGAGCCTTCAGACAGTATCTCTACAAGTCATTTAATCACTGGGCTTTACTAGTGGGAAAGAGCCTTCAGACAGTATCTCTACAAGTCATTTAATCATTTATCACAGGGCTTTACTAGTGGGAAAGAGCCTTCAGACAGTATCTCTACAAGTCATTTATCACAGGGCTTTACTAGTGGGAAAGAGCCTTCAGACAGTATCTCTACAAGTCATTTAATCATTTATCACAGGGCTTTACTAGTGGGAAAGAGCCTTCAGACAGTATCTCTACAAGTCATTTAATCATTTATCACTGGGCTTTACTAGTGGGAAAGAGCCTTCAGACAGTATCTCTACAAGTCATTTAATCACTGGGCTTTACTAGTGGGAAAGAGCCTTCAGACAGTATCTCTACAAGTCATTTATCACTGGGCTTTACTAGTGGAAAGAGCCTTCAGACAGTATCTCTACAAGTCATTTATCACTGGGCTTTACTAGTGGGAAAGAGCCTTCAGACAGTATCTCTACAAGTAATTTAATCATTTATCACAGGGCTTTACTAGTGGGAAAGAGCCTTCAGACAGTATCTCTACAAGTCATTTAATCATTTATCACTGGGCTTTACTAGTGGGAAAGAGCCTTCAGACAGTATCTCTACAAGTCATTTAATCACTGGGCTTTACTAGTGGGAAAGAGCCTTCAGACAGTATCTCTACAAGTCATTTAACACAGGTGCTTTACTAGTGGGAAAGAGCCTTCAGAGAGTATCTCTACAAGTCATTTAACACAGGGCTTTAATAGTGGGAAAGAGCCTTCAGACAGTATCTCTACAAGTCATTTATCACAGGGCATTACTAGTGGGACAGAGCCTTCAGACAGTATCTCTACAAGTCATTTAATCATTTATCACAGGGCTTTACTAGTGGGAAAGAGCCTTCAGACAGTATCTCTACAAGTCATTTAATCATTTATCACTGGGCTTTACTAGTGGGAAAGAGCCTTCAGACAGTATCTCTACAAGTCATTTATCACTGTGCTTTACTAGTGGGAAAGAGCCTTCAGACAGTATCTCTACAAGTCATTTATCACTGGGCTTTACTAGTGGGAAAGAGCCTTCAGACAGTATCTCTACAAGTCATTTATCACTGGGCTTTACTAGTGGGAAAGATCCTTCAGACAGTATCTCTACAAGTCATTTATCACAGGGCTTTACTAGTGGGAAAGAGCCTTCAGACAGTATCTCTACAAGTCATTTAATCATGTATCACAGGGCTTTACTAGTGGGAAAGAGCCTTCAGACAGTATCTCTACAAGTCATTTATCACAGGGCATTACTAGTGGGACAGAGCCTTCCTTCAGACAGTATCTCTACAAGTCATTTAATCATTTATCACAGGGCTTTACTAGTGGGAAAGAGCCTTCAGACAGTATCTCTACAAGTCATTTAATCAGGGCTTTACTAGTGGGAAAGAGCCTTCTATCTCTACAAGTCATTTAATCATTTATCACTGGGCTTTACTAGTGGGAAAGAGCCTTCAGACAGTATCTCTACAAGTCATTTATCACTGGGCTTTACTAGTGGAAAGAGCCTTCATATCTCTACAAGTCATTTAATCATTTATCACTGGGCTTTACTAGTGGGAAAGAGCCTTCAGACAGTATCTCTACAAGTCATTTATCACTGGGCTTTACTAGTGGGAAAGAGCCTTCAGACAGTATCTCTACAAGTCATTTATCATTTATCACAGGGCTTTACTAGTGGGAAAGAGCCTTCAGACAGTATCTCTACAAGTCATTTATCACTGGGCTTTACTAGTGGGAAAGAGCCTTCCAGACAGTATCTCTACAAGTCATTTATCACTGGGCTTTACTAGTGGGAAAGAGCCTTCAGACAGTATCTCTACAAGTCATTTATCACTGGGCTTTACTAGTGGGAAAGAGCCTTCAGACAGTATCTCTACAAGTCATTTATCACTGGGCTTTACTTTAGACAGTATCTCACATTTAATACAGGGCTTTACTAGTGGAAAGAGCCTTCAGACAGTATCTCTACAAGTCATTTAATCATTTATCACTGGGCTTTACTAGTGGGAAAGAGCCTTCAGACAGTATCTCTACAAGTCATTTTTTATCACTGGGCTTTACTAGTGGGAAAGAGCCTTCAGACAGTATCTCTACAAGTCATTTATCACTGGGCTTTACTAGTGGGAAAGAGCCTTCAGACAGTATCTCTACAAGTCATTTAATCATTTATCACTGGGCTTTACTAGTGGGAAAGAGCCTTCAGACAGTATCTCTACAAGTCATTTAATCATTTATCACTGGGCTTTACTAGTGGGAAAGAGCCTTCAGACAGTATCTCTACAAGTCATTTAATCATGACAGGGCTTTACTAGTGGAAAGAGCCTTCAGACAGTATCTCTACAAGTCATTTAACACAGGGCTTTACTAGTGGACAGAGCCTTCAGACAGTATCTCTACAAGTCATTTAATCATTTATCAGGGCTTTACTAGTGGGAAAGAGCCTTCAGACAGTATCTCTACAAGTCATTTAATCACAGGGCTTTACTAGTGGGAAAGAGCCTTCAGACAGTATCTCTACAAGTCATTTAACACTGGGCTTTACTAGTGGGAAAGAGCCTTCAGACAGTATCTCTACAAGTCATTTAATCACTGGGCTTTACTAGTGGGAAAGAGCCTTCAGACAGTATCTCTACAAGTCATTTAATCATTTATCACTGGGCTTTACTAGTGGAAAGAGCCTTCAGACAGTATCTCTACAAGTCATTTATCACTGGGCTTTACTAGTGGGAAAGAGCCTTCAGACAGTATCTCTACAAGTCATTTATCACTGGGCTTTACTAGTGGGAAAGAGCCTTCAGACAGTATCTCTACAAGTCATTTAATCATTTATCACTTACTAGTGGAAAGAGCCTTCAGACAGTATCTCTACAAGTCATTTAACACTGGGCTTTACTAGTGGGAAAGAGCCTTCAGACAGTATCTCTACAAGTCATTTATCATCTTTACTAGTGGAAAGAGCCTTCACAGTATCTCTACAAGTCATTTATCACTGGGCTTTACTAGTGGAAAGAGCCTTCAGACAGTATCTCTACAAGTCATTTATCACAGGGCATTACTAGTGGGAAAGAGCCTTCAGACAGTATCTCTACAAGTCATTTAATCATTTATCACTGGGCTTTACTAGTGGGAAAGAGCCTTCAGACAGTATCTCTACAAGTCATTTAATCATTTATCACTGGGCTTTACTAGTGGGAAAGAGCCTTCAGACAGTATCTCTACAAGTCATTTATCACTGTGCTTTACTAGTGGGAAAGAGCCTTCAGACAGTATCTCTACAAGTCATTTATCACTGGGCTTTACTAGTGGGACAGATCCTTCAGACAGTATCTCTACAAGTCATTTATCACAGGGCTTTACTAGTGGGAAAGAGCCTTCAGACAGTATCTCTACAAGTCATTTAATCATGTATCACAGGGCTTTACTAGTGGGAAAGAGCCTTCAGACAGTATCTCTACAAGTCATTTATCACAGGGCATTACTAGTCGGACAGAGCCTTCAGACAGTATCTCTACAAGTCATTTAATCATTTATCACTGGGCTTTACTAGTGGGAAAGAGCCTTCAGACAGTATCTCTACAAGTCATTTAATCATTTATCACTGGGCTTTACTAGTGGAAAGAGCCTTCAGACAGTATCTCTACAAGTCATTTATCACTGTGCTTTACTAGTGGGAAAGAGCCTTCAGACAGTATCTCTACAAGTCATTTATCACTGGGCTTTACTAGTGGGAAGAGCCTTCAGACAGTATCTCTACAAGTCATTTAATCATTTATCACTGGGCTTTACTAGTGGAAAGAGCCTTCAGACAGTATCTCTACAAGTCATTTAATCATTTATCACTGGGCTTTACTAGTGGGAAAGAGCCTTCAGACAGTATCTCTACAAGTCATTTATCACTGTGCTTTACTAGTGGGGAAAGAGCCTTCAGACAGTATCTCTACAAGTCATTTATCACTGGGCTTTACTAGTGGGAAAGAGCCTTCAGACAGTATCTCTACAAGTCATTTATCACTGGGCTTTACTAGTGGGAAAGATCCTTCAGACAGTATCTCTACAAGTCATTTATCACAGGGCTTTACTAGTGGGAAAGAGCCTTCAGACAGTATCTCTACAAGTCATTTAATCATGTATCACAGGGCTTTACTAGTGGGAAAGAGCCTTCAGACAGTATCTCTACAAGTCATTTATCACAGGGCATTACTAGTCGGACAGAGCCTTCAGACAGTATCTCTACAAGTCATTTAATCATTTATCACTGGGCTTTACTAGTGGGAAAGAGCCTTCAGACAGTATCTCTACAAGTCATTTAATCATTTATCACTGGGCTTTACTAGTGGGAAAGAGCCTTCAGACAGTATCTCTACAAGTCATTTATCACTGGGCTTTACTAGTGGGAAAGATCCTTCAGACAGTATCTCTACAAGTCATTTATCACAGGGCTTTACTAGTGGGAAAGAGCCTTCAGACAGTATCTCTACAAGTCATTTAATCATGTATCACAGGGCTTTACTAGTGGGAAAGAGCCTTCAGACAGTATCTCTACAAGTCATTTATCACAGGGCATTACTAGTCGGACAGAGCCTTCAGACAGTATCTCTACAAGTCATTTAGTCATTTATCACTGGGCTTTACTAGTGGGAAAGAGCCTTCAGACAGTATCTCTACAAGTCATTTAATCATTTATCACTGGGCTTTACTAGTGGGAAAGAGCCTTCAGACAGTATCTCTACAAGTCATTTATCACTGTGCTTTACTAGTGGGAAAGAGCCTTCAGACAGTATCTCTACAAGTCATTTATCACTGGGCTTTACTAGTGGGAAAGAGCCTTCAGACAGTATCTCTACAAGTCATTTATCACTGGGCTTTACTAGTGGGAAAGATCCTTCAGACAGTATCTCTACAAGTCATTTATCACAGGGCTTTACTAGTGGGAAAGAGCCTAGACAGTATCTCTACAAGTCATTTAATCATGTATCACAGGGCTTTACTAGTGGGAAAGAGCCTTCAGACAGTATCTCTACAAGTCATTTATCACAGGGCATTACTAGTGGGACAGAGCCTTCAGACAGTATCTCTACAAGTCATTTAATCATTTATCACAGGGCTTTACTAGTGGGAAAGAGCCTTCAGACAGTATCTCTACAAGTCATTTATCACTGGGCTTTACTAGTGGGAAAGAGCCTTCAGACAGTATCTCTACAAGTCATTTAATCATTTATCACTGGGCTTTACTAGTGGGAAAGAGCCTTCAGACAGTATCTCTACAAGTCATTAAAACTGGGCTTTAATAGTGGGAAAGAGCCTTCAGACAGTATCTATACAAGTCATTTAATCATTTATCACTGGGCTTTACTAGTGGGAAAGAGCCTTCAGACAGTATCTCTACAAGTCATTTAATCACTGGGCTTTACTAGTGGGAAAGAGCCTTCAGACAGTATCTCTACAAGTCATTTAATCATTTATCACAGGGCTTTACTAGTGGGAAAGAGCCTTCAGACAGTATCTCTACAAGTCATTTATCACTGGGCTTTACTAGTGGAAAGAGCCTTCAGACAGTATCTCTACAAGTCATTTATCACTGGGCTTTACTAGTGGAAAGAGCCTTCAGACAGTATCTCTACAAGTCATTTATCACTGGGCTTTACTAGTGGGAAAGAGCCTTCAGACAGTATCTCTACAAGTCATTTATCACTGGGCTTTACTAGTGGGAAAGAGCCTTCAGACAGTATCTCTACAAGTCATTTATCACTGGGCTTTACTAGTGGGAAAGAGCCTTCAGACAGTATCTCTACAAGTCATTTATCACTGGGCTTTACTAGTGGGAAAGAGCCTTCAGACAGTATCTCTACAAGTAATTTAATCATTATCACAGGCTTTACTAGTGGGAAAGAGCCTTCAGACAGTATCTCTACAAGTCATTTAATCATTTATCACTGGGCTTTACTAGTGGAAAGAGCCTTCAGACAGTATCTCTACAAGTCATTTAACACAGGGCTTTACTAGTGGGAAAGAGCCTTCAGACAGTATCTCTACAAGTCATTTAGATTTCAAGAAGTATATACAGTGCATTCGGGTGGTTCCAAACGTCTTAAATTTAAGAATGATGGAGGCCACTGTGTTCTTCTAGGGACCTTCCATGCAAAAACAGTTATCCCAGATCTGTGCATTACTAGTGGTTCCAAACCTTCATTTCTGAGCTTTTCATTTATAATTCGTAGTGGGATGTATATTGTAGTTTATACTGTATATAGTGGATGTATATTGTAGTATGCATTTATCATCACTACTAGTGGATAAGAGCCTGTATATTGTAGTATACTCTATATAGTCATTTATACTGTAGTATACTGTATATAGTGGGATGTAATTGAGTCATTCACAGTATATAGTGGGATGTATATTGTAGTATACTGTATATAGTGGATGTATACTGTAGTATACTGTTATAGTGGGATGTATATTGTAGCCTGTATATAGTGGATGTATACTGTAGTATACTTTAATCATTTATTGTACTATACTGTATATAGTGGGATGTATACTCTAGTATTAATGTATATAGTGCATGTATATTGTAGTATACTGTACAAGTCATTTATACTGTAGTATACTGTATATAGTGGGATTTACTGTAGTATACTGTATATAGTGAAAGAGCCTTGGAGTATACTGCATTATCTCTACAAGTCATTTGAGTATACTCTATATAGTGGAAAATGTATATTGTAGTATAATGCAGTATACTGTATATAGTGGGATGTATACTGTAAAGATACTGTATAGTGGATGATATTGTAGTATATCACTGTAGTATACTGTATATAGTGGATTATACTGTAGTATATGTTATAGTGGATGTATACTGTAGATACTGTATATAGTGGATGTATACTGTAGTATACTGTATATAGTGGGATGTTATTGTAGTATACTGTATATAGTGATGTATACTGTAGTATACTGTATATAGTGGGATGTATATTGTAGTATGCTGTATATAGTGGATGTATATTGTAGTATACTGTATATAGTGGGATGTATATTGTAGTATACTGTATATAGTGGATGTATATTGTAGTATACTGTATATAGTGGATTATATTGTAGTATACTGTATATAGTGGATGTATACTGTAGTATACTGTATATAGTGGGATGTATATTGTAGTATACTGTATATAGTGGATGTATATTGTAGTATACTGTATATAGTGGGATGTATATTGTAGTATACTGTATATAGTAGATGTATACTGTAGTATACTGTATATAATTGGATGTATATTGTAGTATACTGTATATAGTGGATGTATACTCTAGTATACTGTATATAGTGGGATGTATATTGTAGTATACTGTATATAGTGGATGTATACTGTAGTATACTGTATATAGTGGGATGTATATTGTAGTATACTGTATAAGTCATGTAACTCTAGTTATAATGTATATAGTGGATGTATATTGCAGTATACTGTATATAGTTGATGTATACTGTAGTATACTGTATATAGTGGGATGTATATTGAGTATACTGCATTATACTGTATACAGTGGATGTATATTGTAGTATACTGTATATTGTGGATGTATATTGTAGTATGCTGTATATAGTGATGTATATTGTAGTATACTGTATATAGTGGATGTATATTGTAGTATACTGTATATAGTTGATGTATACTGTAAAGAGTATACTGTATATAGTGGGATGTATATTGTAGTATACTGTATATAGTGGAATGTATATTGTAGTATACTGCATTATACTGTATACAGTGGATGTATATTGTAGCATACTGTATATAGTGGAATGTATATTGTAGTATAATGCAGTATACTGTATATAGTGGGATGTATATTGTAGTATACTGTATATAGTGGATGTATATTGTAGTATGCTGTATATAGTAGTATACTGTATATAGTGGATGTATATTGTAGTATACTGTATATAGTGGATGTATACTGTAGTATACTGTATATAGTGGATGTATACTGTAGTATACTGTATATAGTGGATGTATACTGTAGTATACTGTATATAGTGGGATGTATATTGTAGTATACTGTATATAGTGGGATGTATACTCTAGTATAATGTATATAGTGGGATGTATATTGTAGTATACTGTATATAGTTGATGTATACTGTAGTATACTGTATATAGTGGGATGTATATTGTAGTATACTGTATATAGTGGAATGTATATTGGAGTATACTGCAGTATACTGTATATAGTGGGATGTATATTGTAGTATACTGTATATAGTGGATGTATACAGGGTATGCTGTATATAGTGGGATGTATATTGTAGTATGCTGTATATAGTGGATGTATATTGTATTATACTGTATATAGTGGATGCATATTGTATTATACTGTATATAGTGGATGTATACTGTAGTATACTGTATATAGTGGATGTATATTGTATACTGTATATAGTGTGCATACTGTTCCAAACTGTATATAGTGGGATGTATATTGTAGTATACTGTATATAGTGGATGTATATTGTAGTATACTGTATATAGTGGGATGTATATTGTAGTATACTGTATATAGTGGGATGTATATTGTAGTATACTGTATATAGTGGAATGTATATTGGGTATACTGTATATAGTGGGTTGTATATTGTAGTATACTGTATATAGTGGATGTATATTGTAGTATACTGTATGAAGTGAAATGTATATTGTAGTATACTGTATTATATGTATATTGTAGTATACTGTATATAGTGGATGTATATTGTAGTATACTGTATATAGTGGATGTATATTGTAGTATACTGTATATTGTGGAATGTATATTGTATACTGCATTATACTGTATGTATATTGTAGTATACTGTATATAGTGGGATGTATATTGCAGTATAATGCAGTATACTGTATATAGTGGATGTATATTGTAGTATACTGTATATAGTGGAATGTATATTGGAGTATACTGCATTATACTGTATATATATTGTAGTATACTGTATATAGTGGATGTATATTGCAGTATAATGCAGTATACTGTATATAGTGGAATGTACATAACAGATGGTAGGGAATACTGTCCAGAGGTCAGGTATGAAACAGGCAGATGTTGTATATAGACAGACAGACAGACAGACAGACAGAGACATACTGTAGATAGACAGACAGACAGACACACAGCTATATTTATGGTAGTATACTGTATAGGGAATAGGTGCCATTTGGAATGCCGCAACCTACTAATCCCCCTTGTGTTTATCATTAGCATTAATGGCTAATGAAGAAAAATCCCATATTCAACTATTCAAGTCATTGTGAGGTAATTGTATAAGAAGAGTTCTATATCCATTGTTACTGCATTCTGAGGGAGAATCTCATGGGCTGCAGTTCATCCCACAGAACTAATATCTGTCAAAACAAGAGGTTATGTAGAGTAGACCTATATCATGTTTTCATGGTTTATCATGTCATACCAGTGTAGTTGACTACTGAGACTAATTCAGAGGGTTGGCTCATGGTATACCAGTGTAGTTGGAGACTAATTCAGAGGGTTAGTCATGGTATACTAGTGGAGTGGAGACTAATTCAGAGGGTTGGTCAGGTATACTGTATAGACTAATTCAGAGGGTGGTCATGCATACTTGTAGTTGGAGACTAATCTCAGAGGGTTGGTCATGGTATACTGTGTAGTGGACTACTGGAGACTAATTCAGAGGGTGTCATGGCATACTAGTGTAGTGGAGACTAATTCATTTACATTTACATTTAAGTCATTTAGCAGACGCCTTATCCAGAGCGACTATTGGTGCTTCACTTATGACATCCAGTGGAACATACTACAATAGTGCATCTAGGTCTTTTAAGGGGAGGGGGTTGAGAAGGATTACTTTATCCTATCCTAGGTATTCCTTAAAGAGGTGGGGTTTCAGGTGTCTCCGGAAGGTGGTAGAGGGCTTGGTCAGGGTATACTAGTGTAGCTGGAGACTAATTCAGAGGGCTGGTCATGCTATACTTGTAGTTGGAGACTAATACAGAGGGTTGGTCATGGTATACTAGTGTAGTTGACTACTGGAGACTAGGGCTGGTCATGGTATACTGTGTAGTTGGAGACCAATTCAGAGGGTTGGTCATGTCCTACTAGTGTAGTTGGAGACCAATTCAGAGGGTTTGTCATGGTATACTAGTGTAGTTGGAGGCTAATTCAGAGGGTTGGTCATGGTATACAGTGTAGTACTGTAATAGAGTGGAATGTATACTAGTGTAGTTGATAATCCAGAGGGCTTGGTCAGGGTATACTAGTGTAGTTGGAGACTATAGAGGGTTGGCTAATACCCTAGTGACTACTGGAGACTAATTCAGAGGGCTGGTCATATTGTAGTAATGCTGTAGGGTATACTAGTGTAGTTGGAGACTAATTCAGAGGGTTGGTCAGGTATACTAGTGTGTAGACTATAGAGGGTTGTATACTAGTGTAGTTGGATACCAATTCAGAGGGTTGGTCAGGTATACTGTAGTACTACTGGAGACAATTGAGACTGTCAGGTATACTAGTGTAGTTGGAGACAATACAGAGGGTGGTCAGGGTATACTAGTGTAGTTGGAGACTATAGAGGGCTGGTCATGGTATACTATGTAGTTGGAGACTGTTCAGAGGGCTTGGTCATGTATACTTGTAGTTGACTACTGGAGACTAATTCAGAGGGTTGGTAGGGCATACTAGTGTACTTGGAGACTAATATAGAAGTGGCATACCAGTGTAGTTGGAGACTAATTCAGAGGGTTGGTCATGGTGTAGTTGGAGACTAATAGAGGGTTGGTCATGGTATACTAGTGTAGTTGGAGACCAAATGAGATAGTATACCAGTGTAGTTGGAGACTAATTCAGAGGGTTGGTCAGGCATACTAGTGTAGTTGGAGACTAATTCAGAGGGTTGGTCATGGTATACTAGTGTAGTTACTGGAGACTAATTCAGAGGGTTGGTCATGGTAGTAAACCAATTCAGAGGGCTGCATGGTATACCAGTGTAGTTGGAGACTAATTCAGAGGGTTGGTCAGTATACTGTGTAGTGGAGACTAATTCAGGGGTTGGTCATGGTATACTAGTGTAGTGGAGACTAATTCAGAGGGTGGTCATGGTATACTAGTGTAGTTGACTACTGGAGACTAATTCAGAGGGTTGGTCCTACTAGTGCAGTTGTAGACTAATATAGAGGGTTGGTCATGGTATACTAGTGTAGTTGACTACTGGAGACTAATTCAGAGGGTTTGTAATGGTATACTTGTAGTTGGAGACTAATTAGAGGTCATTTATACAAGAGTTGGAGACTAAATCAGAGGTCATGGTATACAGTGTAGTTGGAGACTGTTAGAGGGCTGGAATGTATACTAGTGTAGACTAATTCAGAGGGTTTGTAATGGTATACTAGTGTAGTTGGAGACTAATTCAGAGGGTTGGTCATGTTACTAGTGTAGTTGGAGCAATTCAGAGGGTTGGTCATGGTATACCAGTGTAGTTGGAGACTAATTCAGAGGGTTGGTCAGGGTATACTAGTGTATATAGACTAATTCAGGGATTCTATATTGTAGTTGACTAATTCTGAGAGGGCTGGGGTATACTCAGTGGAGACCAATTCAGAGGGCTGGTCAGGATACTAGTGTAGAGACTAATAGAGGGTTGGTCATGGTCAGTGTAGCTGGAGACTAAGTGGGTTGGTCATGTTACTAGTGTAGACTAATTCAGAGGGTTGGTCATGCATACTACTAGTGTAGTTGACTACTGGAGACTAATTCAGAGGGTTGGTCATGGTATACTAGTGTAGTTGACTGGAGACTAATTCAGAGGGTTATCATGGTATACTAGTGTAGTTGGAGACTAATTCAGAGGGTTGGTCATGTATACTAGTGTAGTTGGAGACTAATTCAGAGGGGTTGGTCAGGTATACTAGTGTAGGAGACTACTGGAGACTAACAGAGGGTTGGTCAGGTATACAGTGCGTAGCTGGAGACAGAGGGTTGGTCATGGTATACTAGTGTAGTTGGAGACTAACAGATTGGTCATTTATACTAGTGGTTGGAGACTAATGAGGGCTGTCATACATAGTGTAGCTGGAGACTAATTCAGAGGGTTGGTCAAATACTAGTGTGCTTGGAGACTATGCAGAGGGTTGGTCATGGTATACTAGTGTAGTTGGAAACTAATTCAGAGGCTGGAGACTAAGACTTTCAGAGGGTTGGTCAGGGGTAGTGTAGTTGGAAGACCTATCCAGAGGGTTGGTCAGGTATACTGAGTGAGCTGGGACTACTGGGGACTAAGTTCAGAGGTGGTCCTACTAGTGTAGTTGGAGACTAATTCAGAGGGTTGGTCATGGTATACTAGTGTAGTTGACTACTGGAGACTAATTCAGAGGGTTGGTCATGGTATACTAGTGTAGTTGGAGACTAATTCAGAGGTCAGGGTATACAAGTGTAGTTGGAGACTAAATCAGAGGTCATGGTATACTAGTGTAGTTGGAGACTAATTCAGAGGGTTGGTCATGGTATACTAGTGTAGTTGGAGACTAATTCAGAGGGTTTGTAATGGTATACTAGTGTAGTTGGAGACTAATTCAGAGGGTTGGTCATGTCCTACTAGTGTAGTTGGAGACTAATTCAGAGGGTTGGTCATGGTATACTAGTGTAGTTAGAGACTAATTCAGAGGGTTGGTCATGGTATACTAGTGTAGTTGGAGACTAATTCAGAGGGTTGGTCATGGTATACTAGTGTAGTTGACTACTGGAGACTAATTCAGAGGGTTGGTCAGGGTATACTAGTGTAGTTGGAGACTAATTCAGAGGGTTGGTCATGGTATTGGACTAATTCAGAGTGGTCATGTTGACTGTAGTGGAGACTAATTCAGAGGTTGGTCAGGGTATACTAGTGGTTGGAGACTAATTCAGAGGTTTGGTCAGGGTATACTTGTAGGTGACTACTGGAGACTAATTGAGAGGGTTGGTCAGGGTATACTAGTGTAGTTGGAGACTAATTCAGAGGGTTGGTCAGGGTATACTAGTGTAGTTGGAGACTAATTCAGAGGGTTGGTCATGGTATACTAGTGTAGTTGGAGACTAATTCAGAGGGTTGGTCATGGTATACTAGTGTAGTTGGAGACTAATTCAGAGGGTTGGTCAGGGTATACTAGTGTAGGAGACTTGGAGACTAATTCAGAGGGTTGGTCAGGGTATACTAGTGTAGTTGGAGACTAATTCAGAGGGTTGGTCATGGTATACTAGTGTAGTGGAGACTAATTCAGAGGGTTGGTCATGGTATACTAGTGTCGTTGGAGACTAATTCAGAGGTCAGGGTATACAAGTGTAGTTGGAGACTAATTCAGAGGTTTGGTCATGTCCTACTAGTGTAGTTGACTACTGGAGACTAATTCAGAGGGTTGGTCAGGGTATACTAGTGTAGTTGACTACTGGAGACTAATTCAGAGGGCTGGTCATGGTATACTAGTGTAGTGACTACTGGAGACTAATTCAGAGGGCTTGGTCAGGCATACTAGTGTAGTTGAGACTAATTCAGAGGGCTGGTCAGGGTATACTCGTGAGCTGGAGACTAATTCAGAGGGTTGGTCAGGGTATACTAGTGTAGCTGACTACTGAGACTAATTCAGAGGGTTGGTCAGGCATACTAGTGTAGTTGGAGACTAATTCAGAGGGTTGGTCAGGTATACTAGTGTAGTTGGAGACTAATTCAGAGGGTTGGTCATGGTATACTAGTGTAGTTGGAGACTAATTCAGAGGGTTGGTCATGGTATACTAGTGAGTGGAGACTAATTCAGAGGTCAGGGTATACAAGTGTAGTTGGAGACTAATTCAGAGGTTTGGTCATGTCATACTAGTGTAGTTACTGGAGACTAATTCAGAGGGTTGGTCAGGGTATACTAGTGTAGTTGACTACTGAGACTAATTCAGAGGGTTGGTCATGGTATACAGTGTAGTTGACTACTGGAGACTAATTCAGAGGGTTGGTCAGGGTATACTAGTGTAGTTGGAGACTAATTCAGAGGGTTGGTCAGGTATACTAGTGTAGTTGGAGACTGGTTCAGAGGGTTGGTCAGGGTATACTGGTGTAGTTGGAGACTAATTCAGAGGGTTGGTCATGGTATACTAGTGTAGTTGGAGACCAATTCAGAGGGTTGGTCATAGTATACTAGTGTAGTTGGAGACTAATTCAGAGGGTTGGTCAGGGTATACTAGTGTAGTTGGAGACTAATTCAGAGGGTTGGTCATGGTATACTAGTGTAGTTGGACACTAATTCAGAGGTCAGGGTATACAAGTGTATTTGGAGACTAATTCAGAGGGTTGGTCATGGTATACTAGTGTAGTTGGAGACTAATTCAGAGGGTTGGTCATGGTATACTAGTGTAGTTGACAACTGAGACTAATTCAGAGGGTTGGTCAGTCCTACTAGTGTAGATGGAGACTAATTCAGAGGGTTGGTCATGGTATACTAGTGTAGTTGACTACTGAGACTAATTCAGAGGGTTGGTCATGGTATACTAGTGTAGTTGGAGACTAATTCAGAGGTCAGGGTATACAGTGTAGTTGGAGACTTCAGAGGTCATGGTATACTAGTGTAGTTGGAGACTAATTCAGAGGGTTGGTCATGGTATACTAGTGAGAGACTAATTCAGAGGGTTTGTAATGGTATACTAGTGTAGTTGGAGACTAATTCAGAGGGTTGGTCATGTCCTACTAGTGTAGTTGGAGACTAATTCAGAGGGTGGTCATGGTATACTAGTGTAGTTAGACTAATTCAGAGGGTTTGTCATGGTATACTAGTGTAGTTGGAGACTAATTCAGAGGGTTGGTCATGGTATACTAGTGTCGTTGGAGACTAATTCAGAGGTCAGGTATACAAGTGTAGTTGGAGACTAATTCAGAGGTTTGGTCATGTCCTACTAGTGTAGTTGACTACTGGAGACTAATTCAGAGGGTTGGTCAGGGTATACTAGTGTAGTTGACTACTGGAGACTAATTCAGAGGGTTGGTCATGGTATACTAGTGTAGTTGACTAGACTAATTCAGAGGGTTGGTCAGGGTATACTAGTGTAGTTGGAGACTAATTCAGAGGGTTGGTCAGGGTATACTAGTGTAGTTGGAGACTAATTCAGAGGGTTGGTCAGGGTATACCTGTAGTTGACTACTGGAGACTAATTGAGAGGGTTGGTCAGGTATACTAGTGTAGTTGGAGACTAATTCAGAGGGTTGGTCAGGGTATACTAGTGTAGTTGGAGACTAATTCAGAGGGTTGGTCATGGTATACTAGTGTAGTTGGAGACTAATTCAGAGGGTTGGTCATGGTATACTAGTGTAGTTGGAGACTAATTCAGAGGTCAGGGTATACAAGTGTAGTTGGAGACTAATTCAGAGGTTTGGTCATGTCATACTAGTGTAGTTGAGAGACTAATTCAGAGGGTTGGTCAGGGTATACTAGTGTAGTTGACTACTGAGACTAATTCAGAGGGTTGGTCATGGTATACAGGTGTAGTTGACTACTGGAGACTAATTCAGAGGGCTGGTCAGGGTATACTAGTGTAGTTGGAGACTAATTCAGAGGGTTGGTCAGGGTATACTAGTTGGAGACTAATTCAGAGGGTTGGTCATGGTATACTAGTGTAGTTGGAGACTAATTCAGAGGGTTGGTCATGGTATACTAGTGTAGTTGGAGACCAATTCAGAGGGTTGGTCATAGTATACTAGTGTAGTTGGAGACTAATTCAGAGGTTTGGTCAGGGAGACTATACTGTCCTACTAGTGTAGTTGGAGACTAATTCAGAGGGTTGGTCATGGTATACTAGTGTAGTTAGAGACTAATTCAGAGGGTTGGTCATGGTATACTAGTGTAGTTGGAGACTAATTCAGAGGGTTGGTCATGGTATACTAGTGTCGTTGGAGACTAATTCAGAGGTCAGGGTATACAAGTGTAGTTGGAGACTAATTCAGAGGTTTGGTCATGTCCTACTAGTGTAGTTGACTACTGGAGACTAATTCAGAGGGTTGGTCAGGGTATAATAGTGTAGTTGACTACTGGAGACTAATTCAGAGGGTTGGTCATGGTATACTAGTGTAGTTGACTACTGGAGACTAATTCAGAGGGTTGGTCAGGGTATACTAGTGTAGTTGGAGACTAATTCAGAGGGTTGGTCAGGGTATACTCGTGTAGTTGGAGACTAATTCAGAGGGTTGGTCAGGGTATACTAGTGTAGTTGACTACTGGAGACTAATTGAGAGGGTTGGTCAGGGTATACTAGTGTAGTTGGAGACTAATTCAGAGGGTTGGTCAGGGTATACTAGTGTAGTTGGAGACTAATTCAGAGGGTTGGTCATGGTATACTAGTGTAGTTGGAGACTAATTCAGAGGGTTGGTCATGGTATACTAGTGTAGCTGGAGACTAATTCAGAGGTCAGGGTATACAAGTGTAGTTGGAGACTAATTCAGAGGTTTGGTCATGTCATACTAGTGTAGTTGACTACTGGAGACTAATTCAGAGGGTTGGTCAGGGTATAATAGTGTAGTTGACTACTGGAGACTAATTCAGAGGGTTGGTCATGGTATACAGGTGTAGTTGACTACTGGAGACTAATTCAGAGGGTTGGTCAGGGTATACTAGTGTAGTTGGAGACTAATTCAGAGGGTTGGTCAGGGTATACTAGTGTAGTTGGAGACTAATTCAGAGGGTTGGTCAGGGTATACTGGTGTAGTTGGAGACTAATTCAGAGGGTTGGTCATGGTATACTAGTGTAGTTGGAGACCAATTCAGAGGGTTGGTCATAGTATACTAGTGTAGTTGGAGACTCATTCAGAGGGTTGGTCAGGGTATACTAGTGTAGTTGGAGACTAATTCAGAGGGTTGGTCATGGTATACTAGTGTAGTTGGACACTAATTCAGAGGTCAGGGTATACAAGTGTATTTGGAGACTAATTCAGAGGGTTGGTCATGGTATACTAGTGTAGTTGGAGACTAATTCAGAGGGTTGGTCATGGTATACTAGTGTAGTTGACTACTGGAGACTAATTCAGAGGGTTGGTCATGTCCTACTAGTGTAGATGGAGACTAATTCAGAGGGTTGGTCATGGTATACTAGTGTAGTTGACTACTGGAGACTAATTCAGAGGGTTGGTCATGGTATACTAGTGTAGTTGGAGACTAATTCAGAGGTCAGGGTATACAAGTGTAGTTGGAGACTAAATCAGAGGTCATGGTATACTAGTGTAGTTGGAGACTAATTCAGAGGGTTGGTCATGGTATACTAGTGTAGTTGGAGACTAATTCAGAGGGTTTGTAATGGTATACTAGTGTAGTTGGAGACTAATTCAGAGGGTTGGTCATGTCCTACTAGTGTAGTTGGAGACTAATTCAGAGGGTTGGTCATGGTATACTAGTGTAGTTAGAGACTAATTCAGAGGGTTTGTCATGGTATACTAGTGTAGTTAGAGACTAATTCAGAGGGTTGGTCATGGTATACTAGTGTAGTTGGAGACTAATTCAGAGGGTTGGTCATGGTATACTAGTGTAGTTGACTACTGGAGACTAATTCAGAGGGTTGGTCAGGGTATACTAGTGTAGTTGGAGACTAATTCAGAGGGTTGGTCATGGTATACTAGTGTAGTTGGAAACTAATTCAGAGGGTTGGTCATGGTATACTAGTGTAGTTGGAAACTAATTCAGAGGGTTGGTCATGGTATACTAGTGTAGTTGGAAACTAATTCAGAGGGTTGGTCATGGTATACTAGTGTAGTTGGAGACTAATTCAGAGGGTTTGTCATGGTATACTAGTGTAGTTGGAGCCTAATTCAGAGGGTTGGTCATGGTATACTAGTGTAGTTGGAGACTAATTCAGAGGGTTGGTCATGGTATACTAGTGTAGTTAGAGACTAATTCAGAGGGTTGGTCATGGTATACTAGTGTAGTTGGAGACTAATTCAGAGGGTTGGTCATGGTATACTAGTGTAGTTGGAGACTAATTCAGAGGTTTGGTCAGGGTATACTAGTGTAGGTGACTACTGGAGACTAATTGAGAGGGTTGGTCAGGGTATACTAGTGTAGTTGGAGACTAATTCAGAGGGTTGGTCAGGGTATACTAGTGTAGTTGGAGACTAATTCAGAGGGTTGGTCATGGTATACTAGTGTAGTTGGAGACTAATTCAGAGGGTTGGTCATGGTATACTAGTGTAGTTGGAGACTAATTCAGAGGTTTGGTCAGGGTATACTAGTGTAGGTGACTACTGGAGACTAATTCAGAGGGTTGGTCATGGTATACTAGTGTAGTTGGAAACTAATTCAGAGGGTTGGTCATGGTATACTAGTGTAGTTGGACACTAATTCAGAGGTCAGGGTATACAAGTGTATTTGGAGACTAATTCAGAGGGTTGGTCATGGTATACTAGTGTAGTTGGAGACTAATTCAGAGGGTTGGTCATGGTATACTAGTGTAGTTGACTACTGGAGACTAATTCAGAGGGTTGGTCATGTCCTACTAGTGTAGATGGAGACTAATTCAGAGGGTTGGTCATGGTATACTAGTGTAGTTGACTACTGGAGACTAATTCAGAGGGTTGGTCATGGTATACTAGTGTAGTTGGAGACTAATTCAGAGGTCAGGGTATAGTTGGAGACTAAATCAGAGGTCATGGTATACTAGTGTAGTTGGAGACTAATTCAGAGGGTTGGTCATGGTATACTAGTGTAGTTGGAGACTAATTCAGAGGGTTTGTAATGGTATACTAGTGTAGTTGGAGACTAATTCAGAGGGTTGGTCATGTCCTACTAGTGTAGTTGGAGACTAATTCAGAGGGTTGGTCATGGTATACTAGTGTAGTTAGAGACTAATTCAGAGGGTTGGTCATGGTATACTAGTGTAGTTGGAGACTAATTCAGAGGGTTGGTCATGTGTAGTTGGAGACTAATTCAGAGGGCTGGTCATGGTATACTAGTGTAGTTGACTACTGGAGACTAATTCAGAGGGTTGGTCAGGGTATACTAGTGTAGTTGGAGACTAATTCAGAGGGTTGGTCATGGTATACTAGTGTAGTTGGAAACTAATTCAGAGGGTTGGTCATGGTATACTAGTGTAGTTGGAAACTAATTCAGAGGGTTGGTCATGGTATACTAGTGTAGTTGGAAACTAATTCAGAGGGTTGGTCATGGTATACTAGTGTAGTTGGAGCCTAATTCAGAGGGTTGGTCATGGTATACTAGTGTAGTTGGAGAGTAATTCAGAGGTTGGTCATGGTATACTAGTGTAGTTAGAGACTAATTCAGAGGGTTGGTCATGGTATACTAGTGTAGTTGGAGACTAATTCAGAGGGTTGGTCATGGTATACTAGTGTAGTTGGAGACTAATTCAGAGGTTTTGTCAGGGTATACTAGTGTAGGTGACTACTGGAGACTAATTGAGAGGGTTGGTCAGGGTATACTAGTGTAGTTGGAGACTAATTCAGAGGGTTGGTCAGGGTATACTAGTGTAGTTGAAGACTAATTCAGAGGGTTGGTCATGGTATACTAGTGTAGTTGGAGACTAATTCAGAGGGTTGGTCATGGTATACTAGTGTAGTTGGAGACTAATTCAGATGTTTGGTCAGGGCATACTAGTGTAGGTGACTACTGGAGACTAATTGAGAGGGTTGGTCAGGTATACTAGTGTAGTTGGAGACTAATTCAGAGGGTTGGTCAGGGTATACTAGTGTAGTTGGAGACTAATTCAGAGGGTTGGTCATGGTATACTAGTGTAGTTGGAGTCTAATTCAGAGGGTTGGTCATGGTATACTAGTGTCGTTGGAGACTAATTCAGAGGTCAGGGTATACAAGTGTAGTTGGAGACTAATTCAGAGGTTTGGTCATGTCCTACTAGTGTAGTTGACTACTGGAGACTAATTCAGAGGGTTGGTCAGGGTATAATAGTGTAGTTGACTACTGGAGACTAATTCAGAGGGTTGGTCAGGGTATACTAGTGTAGTTGGAGACTAATTCAGAGGGTTGGTCAGGGTATACTCGTGTAGTTGGAGACTAATTCAGAGGGTTGGTCAGGGTATACTAGTGTAGTTGACTACTGGAGACTAATTCAGAGGGTTGGTCAGGGTATACTAGTGTAGTTGGAGACTAATTCAGAGGGTTGGTCAGGGTATACTAGTGTAGTTGACTACTGGAGACTAATTGAGAGGGTTGGTCAGGGTATACTAGTGTAGTTGGAGACTAATTCAGAGGGTTGGTCAGGGTATACTAGTGTAGTTGGAGACTAATTCAGAGGGTTGGTCATGGTATACTAGTGTAGTTGGAGACTAATTCAGAGGGTTGGTCATGGTATACTAGTGTAGTTGGAGACTAATTCAGAGGTCAGGGTATACAAGTGTAGTTGGAGACTAATTCAGAGGGTTGGTCATGTCCTACTAGTGTAGTTGACTACTGGAGACTAATTCAGAGGGTTGGTCAGGGTATAATAGTGTAGTTGACTACTGGAGACTAATTCAGAGGGTTGGTCATGGTATACTAGTGTAGTTGACTACTGGAGACTAATTCAGAGGGTTGGTCAGGGTATACTAGTGTAGTTGGAGACTAATTCAGAGGGTTGGTCATGGTATACTAGTGTAGTTGACTACTGGAGACTAATTCAGAGGGTTGGTCAGGGAGTATACTAGTGAGGGTTAGGGCCTGTAAGTAAGAATTTCACCGTAATGTCTACTACACCTGTTGTATTCAGCATTTCACTGTAAGGTCTACCTACACCTGTTTTATTCAGCATTTCACTGTAAGGTCTACTACACCTGTTGTATTTAGCATTTCACTGTAAGGTCTACTACACCTGTTGTATTCAGCATTTCACTGTAAGGTCTACTACACCTGTTGTATTCAGCATTTCACTGTAATGTGTACTACACCTGTTGTATTCAGCATTTCACTGTAAGGTCTATTACACCTGTTGTATTCAGCATTTCACTGTAAGGTCTACTACACCTGTTGTATTCAGCATTTCACTGTAAGGTCTACTACACCTGTTGTATTCAGCATTTCACTGTGAGGTCTACTACACCTGTTGTATTCAGCATTTCACTGTAAGGTCTACTACACCTGTTGTATTCAGCATTTCACTGTGAGGTCTACTACACCTGTTGTATTCAGCATTTCACTGTAAGGTCTACTACACCTGTTGTATTCAGCATTTCACTGTGAGGTCTACTACACCTGTTGTTTTCAGCATTTCACTGTAAGGTCTACTACACCTGTTGTATTCAGCATTTCACTGTGAGGTCTACTACACCTGTTGTATTCAGCATTTCACTGTAAGGTCTACTACACCTGTTGTATTCAGCATTTCACTGTGAGGTCTACTACACCTGTTGTTTTCAGCATTTCACTGTAAGGTCTACTACACCTGTTGTATTCAGCATTTCACTGTAAGGTCTACTACACCTGTTGTATTCAGCATTTCACTGTAAGGTCTACTACACCTGTTGTATTCAGCATTTCACTGTAAGGTCTACTACACCTGTTGTATTCAGCATTTCACTGTAAGGTCTACTACACCTGTTGTATTCAGCATTTCACTGTGAGGTCTACTACACCTGTTGTATTCAGCATTTC
>NW_027039306.1:0-7500 GCF_034236695.1 Oncorhynchus nerka | reverse complement strand
ACAGGAAATGAGAAATATCCATTTATGTCTATTATAATACATAGACAACAAAATGTGGAAAAACGTAAAAAGGGGTGTGAATAGTTTTTTATTTCATTTGTCTTACGCCGCCTGGTACTAACCAGGCTCAACCCTGGACAGGTGTGTTCAGGGGGGGGGGGGGGGGGGGGGGTGTATCCACAAGTGTATTTTTGTACCCCTGTTTTCTCCCTGAATTAGGTCCTTTGTCTCTGCAACTCCTCAATGTGCTCGGGAGAGGCGAAGGTGGAGTCAGGCGTCCTCTGAAACGTGACCCGCCTGGCCGGCTACTTCTTATCGCACTGCTCGCTTGACCCGGATGTCAGCCGCCCGGCCCTGTCACAAGGAGTCGCTAGAGCACGATGAGCCAAGGAAAGCCCCACCGGTCAAACCCTCCCCAACCTGGACGGCCCTGTCACAAGGAGTCGCTAGAGCACGATGAGCCAAGGAAAGCCCCACCGGTCAAACCCTCCCCTAACCCGGACGGCCCTGTCACAAGGATTCGCTAGAGCACGATGAGCCAAGGAAAGCCCCACCGGCAAACCCTCCCCTAACCCGTACGGTGATGGGTCAATGGTGCTCCATCCTATGGGGCTCCCGGTCACAGACAGTTGTGGATTGAACTCCAGGCTGTAGTGTAGCTTCAACACTGCGGGTGGGAATTGAACTCCAGGCTGTAGTGTAGCTTCAACACTGCGGTGGGAATTTAACTCCAGGCTGTAGTGTAGTGTAGCTTCAACACTGAGGGTGGGAATTGAACTCCAGGCTGTAGTGTAGCTTCAACACTGCGGTGGGAATTTACCTCCAGGCTGTAGTGTAGTGTAGCTTCAACACTGAGGGTGGGAATTGAACATCAGGCTGTAGTGTAGTGTAGCTTCAACACTGCGGGTTGGAATTGAACTCCAGGCTGTAGTGTAGCTTCAACACTGCGGGTGGGAATTGAACTCCAGGCTGTAGTGTAGTGTAGCTTCAACACTGAGGGTGGGAATTGAACTCCAGGCTGTAGTGTAGTGTAGCTTCAACACTGCGGGTTGGAATTGAACTCCAGGCTGTAGTGTAGTGTTGCTAAGTAAAATATAGATACAAATAACACAGGGGGTACCAGTACCGAGTCAATGTGCAGGCTATATACAGGGGGTACCGGTACAGAGTCAATGTGGAGGCTATATACAGGGGGTACCGGTACAGAGTCAATGTGGAGGCTATATACAGGGGGTACCGGTACAGAGTCAATGTGGAGGTTATATACAGGGGGTACCGGTACCGAGTCAATGTGGAGGCTATATACAGGGGGTACCGGTACAGAGTCAAAGTGGAGGCTAAATACAGGCGGTACCGGTACAGAGTCAATGTGGAGGCTATATACAGGGTGTACCGGTACAGAGTCAATGTGGAGGCTATATACAGGGGGTACCGGTACAGAGTCAATGTGGAGGCTATATACAGGGGGTACTGGTACAGAGTCAATGTGGAGGTTATATACAGGGGGTACCGGTACCGAGTCAATGTGGAGGCTATATACAGGGGGTACCGGTACAGAGTCAAAGTGGAGGCTAAATACAGGGGGTACCGGTACAGAGTCAATGTGGAGGCTATATACAGGGTGTACCGGTACAGAGTCAACGTGCAGGCTATATACAGGGGTGTACCGGTACAGAGTCAACGTGGAGGCTATATACAGGGGGTACCGGTACCGAGTCAATGTGGAGGCTATATACAGGGGTTCTGGGACAGAGTCAACTAGGAGGCTATATACAGGGGTTTCCGGTACAGAGTCAATGTGGAGGCTATATACAGGGGGTACTGGTACAGAGTCAATGTGGAGGTTATATACAGGGGGTACCGGTACCGAGTCAATGTGGAGGCTATATACAGGGGGTACCGGTAAGGAGTCAAAGTGGAGGCTAAATACAGGGGGTACCGGTACAGAGTCAATGTGGAGGCTATATACAGGGTGTACCGGTACAGAGTCAACGTGCAGGCTATATACAGGGGTGTACCGGTACAGAGTCAACGTGGAGGCTATATACAGGGGGTACCGGTACCGAGTCAATGTGGAGGCTATATACAGGGGTTCTGGTACAGAGTCAACTAGGAGGCTATATACAGGGGGTACCGGTACAGAGTCAATGTGGAGGCTATATACAGGGGTACTGGTACAGAGTCAATGTGGAGGCTATATACAGGGGTTCTGGTACAGAGTCAATGTGGAGGCTATATACAGGGGGTACCGGTACAGAGTCAATGTGGAGACTATATACAGGGGGTACCGGCACAGAGTCAATGTGGAGGCTATATACAGGGGGTACAGAGTCAATGTGTAGGCTATATGCAGGGGGTACTGGTACAGAGTCAATGTGGAGGCTATATACAGGGGGTACCGGTACAGAGTCAATGTGGAGCCTATGTACAGAGTCAATGTGGAGGCTATATACAGGGGGTACCGGTACAGAGTCAATGTGCAGAGGCTATATACAGGGGGTACCGGTACAGAGTCAATGTGCAGGCTATATACAGGGGGTACCGGTACAGAGTCAATGTGCAGGCTATATACAGGGTATTACGGTACAGAGTCAATGTGGAGGCTATATACAGGGGGTACCGGTACAGAGTCAATGTGAAGGGGCATCGGTTAGTAATGAGACCATATACAGGGGGTACTGGTACAGAGTCAATGTGCAGGGGTACAGGTTAGTAATGAGGCTATATACAGGGGGTACCGGTACAGAGTCAATGTGGAGGCTATATACAGGGGGTACCGGTACAGAGTCAATGTGGAGGCTATATACAGGGGGTACCGATACAGAGTCAATGTGGAGGCTATATACAGGGGGTACCGGTACAGAGTCAATGTGGAGGCTATATACAGGGGGTACCGGTACAGAGTCAATGTGTAGGCTATATACAGGGGGTACCGGTAGAGAGTCAATGTGGAGGCTATATACAGGGGGTACCGGTAGAGAGTCAATGTGGAGGCTATATACAGGGTGTACTGGTAATGAGTCAATGTGGAGACTATATACAGGGGGTACCGGTACAGAGTCAATGTGCAGGGGCATCGGTTAGTAATGAGGCTATATACAGGGTGTACCGGTACAGAGTCAATGTGCAGGGGCATCGGTTAGTAATGAGGCTATATACAGGGTGTACCGGTACAGAGTCAATGTGCAGGGGTACAGGTTAGTAATGAGGCTATATACAGGGTGTACCGGTACAGAGTCAATGTGCAGGGGTACAGGTTACTCAAGGTAATATATGTAAGCCTTACGAAGTTCTATAAAAGGTGTCACTAAGACTCGTTAGATATAATGTGTCCTTTCAGGTTCAATATGCTCTGTCAGATTTACTATTGAATGGGTCCTTCCACCAAATGATGACCTTTCTCTTCCCGTTGCTATGGTTAAGTAGAGATCCTTTGCTATGGTTAAGTAGAGATCTATTCCCTTTGCTATGGTTAAGTAGAGATCTATTCCCTTTGCTATGGTTAAGTAGAGATCTATTCCCTTTGCTATGGTTAAGTAGAGATCTATTCCCTCTGCTATGGTTAAGTAGAGATCTATTCCCTTTGCTTTGGTTAAGTAGAGATCTATTCCCTTTGCTATGGTTAAGTAGAGATCCTTTGCTATGGTTAAGTAGAGATACTTTGCTATGGTTAAGTAGAGATTTCTTCCCTTTGGTATGGTTAAGTAGAGATCCTTTGCTATGGTTAAGTAGAGATTTCTTCCCTTTGGTATGGTTAAGTAGAGATCCTTTGCTATGGTTAAGTAGAGATATATTCCCTTTGCTATGGTTAAGTAGAGATCTATTCCGTTTGCTATAGTTAAGTAGAGATCTATTCCCTTTGCTATGGTTAAGTAGAGATCTATTCCGTTTGCTATAGTTAAGTAGAGATTCCTTTGCTATGGTTAAGTAGAGATCCTTTGCTATGGTTAAGTAGAGATCCTTTGCTATGGTTAAGTAGAGATCCTTTGCTATGGTTAAGTAGAGATCCTTTGCTATGGTTAAGTAGAGATCTATTCCCTTTGCTATGGTTAAGTAGAGATCTATTCCCTTTGCTATGGTTAAGTAGAGATCTATTCCCTTTGCTATGGTTAAGTAGAGATCTATTCCCTTTGCTATGGTTAAGTAGAGATCTATTCCCTTTGCTATGGTTAAGTAGAGATCTATTCCCTTTGCTATGGTTAAGTAGAGATCTATTCCCTTTGCTATGGTTAAGTAGAGATCTATTCCCTTTGCTTTGGTTAAGTAGAGATCCTTTGCTATGGTTAAGTAGAGATCCTTTGCTATGGTTAAGTAGAGATCCTTTGCTATGGTTAAGTATAGATATATTCCCTTTGCTATGGTTAAGTAGAGATCTATTCCCTTTGCTATGGTTAAGTAGAGATCCTTTGCTATGGTTAAGTAGAGATCCTTTGCTATGGTTAAGTAGAGATCCTTTGCTATGGTTAAGTAGAGATCCGTTGCTATGGTTAAGTAGAGATCCTTTGCTATGGTTAAGTAGAGATCCTTTGCTATGGTTAAGTAGAGATCCGTTGCTATGGTTAAGTAGAGATCCTTTGCTATGGTTAAGTAGAGATCCGTTGCTATGGTTAAGTAGAGATCCTTTGCTATGGTTAAGTAGAGATCCTTTGCTATGGTTAAGTAGAGATCCGTTGCTATGGTTAAGTAGAGATCCTTTGCTATGGTTAAGTAGAGATCTATTCCCTTTGCTATGGTTAAGTAGAGATCCTTTGCTATGGTTAAGTAGAGATCCTTTGCTATGTTTAAGTAGAGATGGTGCACCACTATGGCACGTGAAAGCCTGTTAGATGAAATGAAGTGCCCTTTGATATAGACCACATAGAAAATTCAATAATAAATCTAAAGTGACATGTGCCTCTGTGCCCCGTCTGTGACTTTCAAGGAAGGATTTGAACCCACTTAAAAACCCCTCAAAAAAAAACGTCTCCCAAGTTATCCACCATCATTGTAAAGCCCTACTTATCGTGTTATTTTGACAAAAAGTCATTTGTGAAGATGATGAGATGAGTGATTTTTATTTATTTATCTGTGATTATTTTATTAAGGTCAACCTTGTTTACGTTCAACTGAACTCTAATTTTTATGTATCTAATTATATGATGAAAATATTCCTTTTAAAATATCATTTTTTTTTAAATACATTATTTATTTTTTTTACATCTAATAGTCAAATCAAAGCGTAATGATGAGCTGGTTCTCGTCTTTTTGACTGTTTTCTGGTGTTTTGTGTTGAAAAACTGAGAGCGTGTCAAGAATTAGAACCCTGTTACCTATAGACAGACAGACTAGAATAACAAGTCAACTATGTTACCTATAGACAGACAGCCTAGAATAACAAGTCAACCCTGTTACCCATAGACAGACAGCCTAGAATAACAAGTCAACTATGTTACCCATAGACAGACAGCCTAGAATAACAAGTCAACTATGTTACCCATAGACAGACAGACTAGAATAACAAGTCAACTATGTTACCCATAGACAGACAGCCTAGAATAACAAGTCAACTATGTTACCTATAGACAGACAGACTAGAATAACAAGTCAACTATGTTACCTATAGACAGACAGCCTAGAATAACAAGTCAACCCTGTTACCCATAGACAGACAGCCTAGAATAACAAGTCAACTATGTTACCCATAGACAGACAGCCTAGAATAACAAGTCAACTATGTTACCCATAGACAGACAGCCTAGAATAACAAGTCAACTATGTTACCCATAGACAGACAGCCTAGAATAACAAGTCAACTATGTTACCTATAGATAGACAGCCTAGAATAACAAGTCAACTATGTTACCTATAGACAGACAGACTAGAATAACAAGTCAACCCTGTTACCCAGAGACAGACAGCCTAGAATAACAAGTCAACTATGTTACCTATAGACAGACAGACTAGAATAACAAGTCAACCCTGTTACCCAGAGACAGACAGCCTAGAATAACAAGTCAACTATGTTACCTATAGACAGACAGACTAGAATAACAAGTCAACTATGTTACCTATAGACAGACAGACTAGAATAACAAGTCAACCCTGTTACCCATAGATAGACAGGCTAGAATAACAAGTCAACCCTGTTACCCAGAGATAGACAGGCCAGAATAACAAGTCAACCCTGTTACCCAGAGATAGACAGGCCAGAATAACAAGTCAACCCTGTTACCCAGAGATAGACAGGCCAGAATAACAAGTCAACCCTGTTACCCATAGACAGACAGGCTAGAATAACAAGTCAACCCTGTTACCCATAGACAGACAGGCCAGAATAACAAGTCAACCCTGTTACCTATAGACAGACAGGCTAGAATAACAAGTCAACCCTGTTACCCATAGACAGACAGGCCAGAATAACAAGTCAACCCTGTTACCCATAGACAGACAGACCAGAATAACAAGTCAACTCTGTTACCCATAGACAGGCTACAATAACAAGTCAACCCTGTTACCCATAGATAGACAGACTAGAATAACAAGTCAACTCTGTCTCTCTCGCTCTCTCTCATCTCCCTTCCTCTCTTTCCCTCTCACTCTTTTGCTCTTACTTTGACCTGTCACCTCCATCATTAGAAGGGAGATAGAGAGAGACAGGGAGAGAGAGAGAGACAGGGAGAGAGAGGGAGAGAGACAGAGAGACAGAGAGAGAGAGAGAGAGAGAGAGAGAGAGAGAGAGAGAGAGAGAGAGAGAGAGACAGAGAGAGAGAGAGAGAGACAGGGAGAGAGAGAGAGAGACAGAGAGAGACAGAGAGAGAGACAGAGAGACAGAGAGAGAGAAAGAGAGAGGGAGAGAGAGAGAGAGAGAGAGAGAGAGAGAGAGAGAGAGAGAGAGACAGAGACAGAGACAGAGACAGAGAGAGAGCCAGAGGGGAATGGCCAAGGAGGTAATCATATCCATTCAGCATCACTCAGGAGCTTGAAGCTGTACTACAATATTGTATGTGTCCGTCTTTTGTGTGTGTGTGTGTGTGTGTGTGTGTGTGTGTCAACTCACAGTCTGCGTCAGCGAGGAGCAGGAAGCTGAGCAGCAGCAGGAAGTAGCCCGGCCTGGCAGATAGCATCATGGGATAAGTAGTCATCCACATGCCGTGACCTCACAGCCTCACTGGCCAATAGGAAGATGAGAAAGAGCCCTCACAACCTGGACAGAAAGAGAAATTATAAACATGACATTTATTTATTCATCATATTTTTCAGGTTCAAATCAGATTCACTTCCATTACTAATCAACCAGAGAGAGAGAGAGAGAGAGAGAGACAGAGCGAGAGAGACAGAGAGACAGAGAGAAAGAGAGAAAGAGAGAAAGAGAGAGAGAGAGAGAGAGAGAGACAGAGCGAGAGAGACAGAGAGACAGAGAGAAAGAGAGAAAGAGAGAAAGAGAGAGAGAGAGAGAGAGAGAGAGAGAGAGAGAGATCAACTAATTGGCGCGGGCACTAGAAAACTCTGCAGCACCCTGCC
>NW_027039305.1:0-50000 GCF_034236695.1 Oncorhynchus nerka | reverse complement strand
CTCTCAATGACATCGCAGTACCTCTCAATGACATCGCAGTACCTCTCAATGACATCGCAGTACCTCTCAATGACATCGCAGTACCTCTCAATGACATCGCAGTACCTCTCAATGACATCGCAGTACCTCTCAATGACATCGCAGTACCTCTCAATGACATCGCAGTACCTCTCAATGACATCGCAGTACCTCTCAATGACATCGCAGTACCTCTCAATGACATCGCAGTACCTCTCAATGACATCGCAGTACCTCTCAATGACATCGCAGTACCTCTCAATGACATCGCAGTACCTCTCAATGACATCGCAGTACCTCTCAATGACATCGCAGTACCTCTCAATGACATCGCAGTACCTCTCAATGACATCGCAGTACCTCTCAATGACATCGCAGTACCTCTCAATGACATCGCAGTACCTCTTAACGACATCGCAGTACCTCTTAATGACATCGCAGTACCTCTTAATGACATCGCAGTACCTCTTAATGACATCGCAGTACCTCTTAACGACATCGCAGTACCTCTCAATGACATCGCAGTACCTCTCAATGACATCGCAGTACCTCTTAACGACATCGCAGTACCTCTTAATGACATCGCAGTACCTCTTAATGACATCGCAGTACCTCTTAATGACATCGCAGTACCTCTTAATGACATCGCAGTACCTCTTAACGACATCGCAGTACCTCTTAATGACATCGCAGTACCTCTTAATGACATCGCAGTACCTCTTAATGACATCGCAGTACCTCTTAATGACATCGCAGTACCTCTTAATGACATCGCAGTACCTCTTAATGACATCGCAGTACCTCTTAATGACATCGCAGTACCTCTTAATGACATCGCAGTACCTCTTAATGACATCGCAGTACCTCTCAATGACATCGCAGTACCTCTCAATGACATCGCAGTACCTCTCAATGACATCGCAGTACCTCTCAATGACATCGCAGTACCTCTCAATGACATCGCAGTACCTCTCAATGACATCGCAGTACCTCTCAATGACATCGCAGTACCTCTCAATGACATCGCAGTACCTCTCAATGACATCGCAGTACCTCTCAATGACATCGCAGTACCTCTCAATGACATCGCAGTACCTCTCAATGACATCGCAGTACCTCTTAACGACATCGCAGTACCTCTTAATGACATCGCAGTACCTCTTAATGACATCGCAGTACCTCTTAACGACATCGCAGTACCTCTTAACGACATCGCAGTACCTCTTAATGACATCGCAGTACCTCTTAATGACATCGCAGTACCTCTTAACGACATCGCAGTACCTCTTAACGACATCGCAGTACCTCTTAACGACATCGCAGTACCTCTTAACGACATCGCAGTACCTCTTAATGACATCGCAGTACCTCTTAATGACATCGCAGTACCTCTTAACGACATCGCAGTACCTCTTAACGACATCGCAGTACCTCTTAATGACATCGCAGTACCTCTTAATGACATCGCAGTACCTCTTAACGACATCGCAGTACCTCTTAACGACATCGCAGTACCTCTTAACGACATCGCAGTACCTCTTAACGACATCGCAGTACCTCTCAACGACATCGCAGTACCTCTCAATGACATCGCAGTACCTCTTAATGACATCGCAGTACCTCTTAATGACATCGCAGTACCTCTTAATGACATCGCAGTACCTCTTAACGACATCGCAGTACCTCTTAATGACATCGCAGTACCTCTTAACGACATCGCAGTACCTCTTAACGACATCGCAGTACCTCTTAACGACATCGCAGTACCTCTTAATGACATCGCAGTACCTCTTAACGACATCGCAGTACCTCTTAACGACATCGCAGTACCTCTTAACGACATCGCAGTACCTCTTAACGACATCGCAGTACCTCTTAACGACATCGCAGTACTCTTAACGACATCGCAGTACCTCTTAACGACATCGCAGTACCTCTTAACGACATCGCAGTACCTCTTAACGACATCGCAGTACCTCTTAACGACATCGCAGTACCTCTTAACGACATCGCAGTACCTCTTAATGACATCGCAGTACCTCTTAATGACATCGCAGTACCTCTTAATGACATCGCAGTACCTCTTAACGACATCGCAGTACCTCTTAACGACATCGCAGTACCTCTTAACGACATCGCAGTACCTCTTAACGACATCGCAGTACCTCTTAACGACATCGCAGTACCTCTTAACGACATCGCAGTACCTCTTAACGACATCGCAGTACCTCTTAACGACATCGCAGTACCTCTTAACGACATCGCAGTACCTCTTAACGACATCGCAGTACCTCTTAACGACATCGCAGTACCTCTTAACGACATCGCAGTACCTCTTAACGACATCGCAGTACCTCTTAACGACATCGCAGTACCTCTTAACGACATCGCAGTACCTCTTAACGACATCGCAGTACCTCTTAACGACATCGCAGTACCTCTTAACGACATCGCAAAAAACAGGTTTAGACATATTTTTTAAAACATTTATATAAAAAATAAATACCTTACTTGCATAAATATTCAGACCCTTTGCTATGAGACTTGAAATTGATCTCAGGTACTTCCTGTTTCCATTGATCATCCTTGAGATGTTTCTACAACTTGATTGGAGTCCCAACTGTGGTAAATTCAATTGATTGGACATGATTTGGAAAGGCATACACCTGTCTATATAAGGTCACACAGTTGACAGGCGCATGTCAGAGCAAACAACCAAGCCATGAAGTCGAAGGAATTGTCCGTAGAGCTCAGAGACAGGATTGTGTCGAGGCACAGATCTGGGGAAGAGGACCAACACATTTCTGCAGCATTGAAGGTCCCCGAGAACACAGTGGCCTCCATCATTCTGCAGCATTGAAGGTCCCTAAGAACACAGTGGCCTCCATCATTCTGCAGCATTGAAGGTCCCCAAGAACACAGTGGCCTCCATCATTCTGCAGTATTGAAGGTCCCCAAGGACACAGTGGCCTCCATCATTCTGCAGCATTGAAGGTCCCCTAAGAACACAGTGGCCTCCATCATTCTGCAGCATTGAAGGTCCCTAAGAACACAGTGGCCTCCATCATTCTGCAGCATTGAAGGTCCCTAAGAACACAGTGGCCTCCATTATTCTGCAGCATTGAAGGTCCCCAAGAACACAGTGGCCTCCATCATTCTGCAGTATTGAAGGTCCCCAAGAACACAGTGGCCTCCATCATTCTTAAATGGAAGACGTTTGGAACCACCAAGACTCTTCCTAGAGCTGGCCGCCCGGCCAAACTGAGCAATCGGTGGAGAAGGGCCTTGGTCAGGGAGGTGACCAAGAACCCGATGGTCACTCTGACAGAGCTCCAGAGTTCCTCTGTGGAGATGGGAGAACCTTCCAGAAGGACAACCATCTCTGCAGCCCTCCAGGCCTTTATGGTAGAGTGGCCAGGTGGAAGCCACTCCTCAGCAAAAGGCACATGACAGCCCGCTTGGAGTTTGCCAAAAGACACCCGAAGGACTCTCAGACCATGAGAAATAAGATTCTCCTGTCTGATGAAACCAAGATGGAACTCTTTGAAGAGTGCCAAGCGTCAAGTCTGGAGGAAACCTGGCACCGTCCCTACGGTGAAGCATGGTGGTGGCAGCATTGTGCTGTGGGGATGTTTTTCAGCGGTAGGGACTGGGAGACTAGTCAGGATCGAGGGAAGGATGAACAGAAGCGCTCAGGATCTCAGACTGGGGGTGAAGGTTCACCTTCCAACAGGACAACGACCCTAAGCACACAGCCAAGACAATGCAGGAGTGGCTTCGGGACAAGTCTCTGAATGTCCTTGAATGGCCAAGCCACTTAAAAATAAAAAATAAAACAAACATTTAGGGGGAGGAACCCCCCCCACGCTATACATTTTCCGGTGTTTGTCTATAACTCTGTGTGTCTATAACTCTGTCTGTGTCTATAACTCTGTCTGTGTCTATAACTCTGTGTGTCTATAACTCTGTCTGTGTCTATAACTCTGTCTGTGTCTATAACTCTGTGTGTCTATAACTCTGTGTGTCTATAACTCTGTGTGTCTATAACTCTGTGTGTCTATAACTCTGTGTGTCTATAACTCTGTGTCTATAACTCTGTCTGTGTCTATACCTCTGTCTGTGTCTATACCTCTGTCTGTGTCTATACCTCTGTCTGTGTCTATACCTCTGTGTGTCTATAACTCTGTCTGTGTCTATACCTTTGTCTGTGTCTATACCTTTGTCTGTGTCTATACCTCTCTGTGTGTCTATAACTCTGTGTGTCTATAACTCTGTGTGTCTATAACTCTGTGTGTCTATAACTCTGTGTGTCTATAACTCTGTCTGTGTCTATAACTCTGTCTGTGTCTATAACTCTGTCTGTGTCTATAACTCTGTGTGTCTATAACTCTGTGTGTCTATAACTCTGTGTGTCTATAACTCTGTGTGTCTATAACTCTGTCTGTGTTGTAGAATCGGTGAGGGGGGTGGTGCAGGTCCGTCTCCTCCCAGCCTGGCTGAATCTTCTCCAGGGTGATGTGTTGGAGCTGTTACATAAACTGGATGTAGAGAACTGCTCTCAGACCGCCCTGGACACACTGACCGCTCTGTTCACACACACACCTCAGGACCAGCTGCTCCACCACCGCCTTCAGCTGGACGACAGGTACACACACACACACACACACACACTCACACACACACACCGCCCTGGACACACTGACCGCTCTGTTCACACACACACCTCAGGACCAGCTGCTCCACCACCGCCTTCAGCTGGACGACAGGTACACACACACACACACACACTCACACACACACACCGCCCTGGACACACTGACCGCTCTGTTCAAACACACACCTCAGGACCAGCTGCTCCACCACTGCCTTCAGCTGGACGACAGGTACACACACACACACACACACTCACACACACACACACCGCCCTGGACACACTGACCGCTCTGTTCACACACACACCTCAGGACCAGCTGCTCCACCACCGCCTTCAGCTGGACGACAGGTACACACACACACACACACACATACACACACACACACCGCCCTGGACACACTGACCGCTCTGTTCACACACACACCTCAGGACCAGCTGCTCCACCACTGCCTTCAGCTGGACGACAGGTACACACACACACACACACACTCACACACACACACCGCCCTGGACACACTGACCGCTCTGTTCACACACACACCTCAGGACCAGCTGCTCCACCACCGCCTTCAGCTGGACGACAGGTACACACACACACACACACACACACACACCGCCCTGGACACACTGACCGCTCTGTTCACACACACACCTCAGGACCAGCTGCTCCACCACCGCCTTCAGCTGGACGACAGGTACACACACACACACACACACACCGCCCTGGACACACTGACCGCTCTGTTCACACACACACACACACACACACACACACCACCCTGGACACACTGACCGCTCTGTTCACACACACACACACACACACACACACACACACACATACACACACACACCGCCCTGGACACACTGACCGCTCTGTTCACACACACACACACACACACACACACCGCCCTGGACACACTGACCGCTCTGTTCACACACACACACACACATACACACACACACCGCCCTGGACACACTGACCGCTCTGTTCACACACACACCGCCCTGGACACACTGACCGCTCTGTTCACACACACACACACACCGCCCTGGACACACTGACCGCTCTGTTCACACACACACCTCAGGACCAGCTGCTCCACCACCGCTTTCAGCTGGACGACAGGTACACACACACACACACACACACACCGCCCTGGACACACTGACCGCTCTGTTCACACACACACACACACACACCGCCCTGGACACACTGACCGCTCTGTTCACACACACACACACACACACACACACACACACACACACACACCACCCTGGACACACTGACCGCTCTGTTCACACACACACACACACACACACACATACACACACACACCGCCCTGGACACACTGACCGCTCTGTTCACACACACACACACATACACACACACACCGCCCTGGACACACTGACCGCTCTGTTCACACACACACCTCAGGACCAGCTGCTCCACCACCGCCTTCAGCTGGACGACAGGTACACACACACACACACATACACACACACACACACACACACACACCGCCCTGGACACACTGACCGCTCTGTTCACACACACACACACACACACACACACACACATACACACACACACACACCGCCCTGGACACACTGACCGCTCTGTTCACACACACACCGCCCTGGACACACTGACCGCTCTGTTCACACACACACACACACCGCCCTGGACACACTGACCGCTCTGTTCACACACACACACACACATACACACACACACCGCCCTGGACACACTGACCGCTCTGTTCACACACACACATACACACACACACCGCCCTGGACACACTGACCGCTCTGTTCACACACACACCGCCCTGGACACACTGACCGCTCTGTTCACACACACACACACACACACACACACACACACACACACACACACACACACACACACACACACCGCCCTGGACACACTGACCGCTCTGTTCACACACACACACACACACATACACACCGCCCTGGACACACTGACCGCTCTGTTCACACACACACCGCCCTGGACACACTGACCGCTCTGTTCACACACACACACACACACACATACACACACACACCGCCCTGGACACACTGACCGCTCTGTTCACACACACACCGCCCTGGACACACTGACCGCTCTGTTCACACACACACCTCAGGACCAGCTGCTCCACCACCGCCTTCAGCTGGACGACAGGTACACACACACACACACACCGCCCTGGACACACTGACCGCTCTGTTCACACACACACACACCGCCCTGGCTTGCTCACACACACGCTGGCTGTCTGTCTGTCTGTCTGTCTGACTGACTCTCACACACTGACTGTCTCTCTGTAGGATGCTGGTCCCGGCTGGGTCTCTGTCCTGTGAGAGCGTGTTGTACTGGAGAGCTCTGTGTGAGACCGGCTGTCTGACCGGCTGGCTGGCTGACTGGCTGGCTGTCTGACTGACTCTCACACACTGACTGTCTCTCTGTAGGATGCTGGTCCCGGCTGGGTCTCTGTCCTGTGAGAGCGTGTTGTACTGGAGAGCTCTGTGTGAGACTGGCTGTCTGACCGGCTGACTGACTGGCTGGCTGACTGACTGGCTGGCTGTCTGACTGACTCTCACACACTGACTGTCTCTCTGTAGGATGCTGGTCCCGGCTGGGTCTCTGTCCTGTGAGAGCGTGTTGTACTGGAGAGCTCTGTGTTAGACTGGCTGTCTGACCGGCTGACTGACTGGCTGGCTGGCTGACTGGCTGGCTGTCTGACTGACTCTCACACACTGACTGTCTCTCTGTAGGATGCTGGTCCCGGCTGGGTCTCTGTCCTGTGAGAGCGTGTTGTACTGGAGAGCTCTGTGTGAGACTGGCTGTCTGACCGGCTGGCTGACTGGCTGTCTGGCCGACCGACTGGCCGTCTGGCTGACTGATCGGCTGTCTGACCGACTGGCTGGCTGACTGGCTGGCTGTCTGACTCTCACACACTGACTGTCTCTCTGTAGGATGCTGGTCCCGGCTGGGTTTCTGTCCTGTGAGAGCGTGTTGTACTGGAGAGCTCTGTGTGAGACTGGCTGTCTGACCGGCTGACTGACTGGCTGGCTGTCTGTCTGTCTGGCTGTCTGACTGACTCTCACACACTGACTGTCTCTCTGTAGGATGCTGGTCCCGGCTGGGTCTCTGTCCTGTGAGAGCGTGTTGTACTGGAGAGCTCTGTGTGAGACCGGCTGTCTGACCGGCTGGCTGACCGGCTGGCTGGCTGACTGGCTGGCTGTCTGACTGACTCTCACACACTGACTGTCTCTCTGTAGGATGCTGGTCCCGGCTGGGTCTCTGTCCTGTGAGAGCGTGTTGTACTGGAGAGCTCTGTGTGAGACTGGCTGTCTGACCGGCTGACTGACTGGCTGGCTGGCTGACTGGCTGGCTGGCTGTCTGACTGACTCTCACACACTGACTGTCTCTCTGTAGGATGCTGGTCCCGGCTGGGTCTCTGTCCTGTGAGAGCGTGTTGTACTGGAGAGCTCTGTGTGAGACTGGCTGTCTGACCGGCTGACTGACTGGCTGGCTGGCTGGCTGACTGGCTGGCTGTCTGACTGACTCTCACACACTGACTGTCTCTCTGTAGGGTGCTGGTCCCGGCTGGGTCTCTGTCCTGTGAGAGCGTGTTGTACTGGAGAGCTCTGTGTGAGACTGGCTGTCTGACCGGCTGACTGACTGGCTGGCTGGCTGACTGGCTGGCTGTCTGACTGACTCTCACACACTGACTGTCTCTCTGTAGGATGCTGGTCCCGGCTGGGTCTCTGTCCTGTGAGAGCGTGTTGTACTGGAGAGCTCTGTGTTAGACTGGCTGTCTGACCGGCTGACTGACTGGCTGGCTGGCTGACTGGCTGGCTGTCTGACTGACTCTCACACACTGACTGTCTCTCTGTAGGATGCTGGTCCCGGCTGGGTCTCTGTCCTGTGAGAGCGTGTTGTACTGGAGAGCTCTGTGTTAGACTGGCTGTCTGACCGGCTGACTGACTGGCTGGCTGGCTGACTGGCTGGCTGTCTGACTGACTCTCACACACTGACTGTCTCTCTGTAGGATGCTGGTCCCCGGCTGGGTCTCTGTCCTGTGAGAGCGTGTTGTACTGGAGAGCTCTGTGTGAGACTGGCTGTCTGACCGGCTGACTGACTGGCTGGCTGACTGACTGGCTGGCTGTCTGACTGACTCTCACACACTGACTGTCTCTCTGTAGGATGCTGGTCCCGGCTGGGGTCTCTGTCCTGTGAGAGCGTGTTGTACTGGAGAGCTCTGTGTTAGACTGGCTGTCTGACCGGCTGACTGACTGGCTGGCTGGCTGACTGGCTGGCTGTCTGACTGACTCTCACACACTGACTGTCTCTCTGTAGGATGCTGGTCCCGGCTGGGTCTCTGTCCTGTGAGAGCGTGTTGTACTGGAGAGCTCTGTGTGAGACTGGCTGTCTGACCGGCTGGCTGACTGGCTGTCTGGCCGACCGACTGGCCGTCTGGCTGACTGATCGGCTGTCTGACCGACTGGCTGGCTGACTGGCTGGCTGTCTGACTCTCACACACTGACTGTCTCTCTGTAGGATGCTGGTCCCGGCTGGGTTTCTGTCCTGTGAGAGCGTGTTGTACTGGAGAGCTCTGTGTGAGACTGGCTGTCTGACCGGCTGACTGACTGGCTGGCTGTCTGTCTGTCTGGCTGTCTGACTGACTCTCACACACTGACTGTCTCTCTGTAGGATGCTGGTCGGCTGGGTCTCTGTCCTGTGAGAGCGTGTTGTACTGGAGAGCTCTGTGTGAGACCGGCTGTCTGACCGGCTGGCTGACCGGCTGGCTGGCTGACTGGCTGGCTGTCTGACTGACTCTCACACACTGACTGTCTCTCTGTAGGATGCTGGTCCCGGCTGGGTCTCTGTCCTGTGAGAGCGTGTTGTACTGGAGAGCTCTGTGTGAGACTGGCTGTCTGACCGGCTGTCTGACCGGCTGACTGACTGGCTGGCTGGCTGACTGGCTGGCTGTCTGACTGACTCTCACACACTGACTGTCTCTCTGTAGGATGCTGGTCCCGGCTGGGTCTCTGTCCTGTGAGAGCGTGTTGTACTGGAGAGCTCTGTGTGAGACTGGCTGTCTGACCGGCTGACTGACTGGCTGGCTGACTGACTGGCTGGCTGACTGACTGGCTGGCTGTCTGACTGACTCTCACACACTGACTGTCTCTCTGTAGGATGCTGGTCCCGGCTGGGTCTCTGTCCTGTGAGAGCGTGTTGTACTGGAGAGCTCTGTGTGAGACTGGCTGTCTGACCGGCTGGCTGGCTGACTGGCTGGCTGTCTGACTGACTCTCACACACTGACTGTCTCTCTGTAGGATGCTGGTCCCGGCTGGGTCTCTGTCCTGTGAGAGCGTGTTGTACTGGAGAGCTCTGTGTGAGACTGGCTGTCTGACCGGCTGACTGACTGGCTGGCTGACTGACTGGCTGGCTGTCTGACTGACTCTCACACACTGACTGTCTCTCTGTAGGATGCTGGTCCCGGCTGGGTCTCTGTCCTGTGAGAGCGTGTTGTACTGGAGAGCTCTGTGTTAGACTGGCTGTCTGACCGGCTGACTGACTGGCTGGCTGGCTGACTGGCTGGCTGTCTGACTGACTCTCACACACTGACTGTCTCTCTGTAGGATGCTGGTCCCGGCTGGGTCTCTGTCCTGTGAGAGCGTGTTGTACTGGAGAGCTCTGTGTGAGACTGGCTGTCTGACCGGCTGACTGACTGGCTGGCTGGCTGACTGGCTGGCTGTCTGACTGACTCTCACACACTGACTGTCTCTCTGTAGGATGCTGGTCCCGGCTGGGTCTCTGTCCTGTGAGAGCGTGTTGTACTGGAGAGCTCTGTGTGAGACCGGCTGTCTGACCGGCTGTCTGACCGGCTGGCTGACCGGCTGGCTGGCTGACTGGCTGGCTGTCTGACTGACTCTCACACACTGACTGTCTCTCTGTAGGATGCTGGTCCCGGCTGGGTCTCTGTCCTGTGAGAGCATGTTGTACTGGAGAGCTCTGTGTTAGACTGGCTGTCTGACCGGCTGACTGACTGGCTGGCTGGCTGACTGGCTGGCTGTCTGACTGACTCTCACACTGACTGTCTCTCTGTAGGATGCTGGTCCCGGCTGGGTCTCTGTCCTGTGAGAGCGTGTTGTACTGGAGAGCTCTGTGTGAGACTGGCTGTCTGACCGGCTAGCTGACTGGCCGTCTGGCCGACCGACTGGCCGTCTGGCTGACTGACCGGCTGTCTGACCGACTGACTGTCTGACCGACCGGCTGACTGACTGGCTGGCTGACTGGCTGGCTGTCTGACTGACTCTCACACACTGACTGTCTCTCTGTAGGATGCTGGTCCCGGCTGGGTCTCTGTCCTGTGAGAGCGTGTTGTACTGGAGAGCTCTTTGTGAGTTCATTAAGACTAAAGGGGATGAAGGAGAGGAGATGTTGGAGAAGCTGCTGCCCGAGGCTGCTACCTTCGCTGAATACCTCTACGGGTAAGACCACTACTACACCCCATACATCACCCTGACTACGGGTAAGACCACTACTACACCCCATACATCACCCTGACTACGGGTAAGACCCCCACTACACCCCATACATCACCCTGACTGCGGGTAAGACCACTACTACACCCCATACATCACCCTGACTACGGGTAAGACCACCACTACATCACCCTGACTACGGGTAAGACCACTACTACACCCCATACATCACCCTGACTACGGGTAAGACCCCCACTACACCCCATACATCACCCTGACTACGGGTAAGACCACCACTACACCCCATACATCACCCTGACTACGGCTAAGACCACCACTACACCCCATACATCACCCTGACTACGGGTAAGACCACCACTACATCACCCTGACTACGGGTAAGACCACTACTACACCCCATACATCACCCTGACTACGGGTAAGACCCCACTACACCCCATACATCACCCTGACTACGGGTAAGACCCCACTACACCCCATACATCACCCTGACTACGGGTAAGACCACTACTACACCCCATACATCACCCTGACTACGGGTAAGACCACCACTACACCCCATACATCACCCTGACTACAGCTAAGACCACCACTACACCCCATACATCACCCTGACTACGGGTAAGACCACCCCATACATCACCCTGACTACGGGTAAGACCACTACTACACCCCATACATCACCCTGACTACGGGTAAGACCACCACTACATCACCCTGACTACGGGGAAGACCACTACTACACCCCATACATCACCCTGACTACGGGTAAGACCACCACTACACCCCATACATCACCCTGACTACGGGTAAGACCCCCACTACACCCCATACATCACCCTGACTACGGGTAAGACCACCACTACATCACCCTGACTACGGGTAAGACCACCACTACACCCCATACATCACCCTGACTACGGGTAAGACCACCACTACATCACCCTGACTACGGGTAAGACCACCCCATACATCACCCTGACTACGGGTAAGACCACTACTACACCCCATACATCACCCTGACTGCGGGTAAGACCACCACTACACCCCATACATCACCCTGACTACGGGTAAGACCACCACTACATCACCCTGACTACGGGTAAGACCACCACTACATCACCCTGACTACGGGGAAGACCACTACTACACCCCATACATCACCCTGACTACGGGTAAGACCACCACTACACCCCATACATCACCCTGACTACGGGTAAGACCCCCACTACACCCCATACATCACCCTGACTACGGGTAAGACCACCACTACATCACCCTGACTACGGGTAAGACCACCACTACATCACCCTGACTACGGGTAAGACCACCCCATACATCACCCTGACTACGGGTAAGACCACCACTACATCACCCTGACTACGGGTAAGACCACCCCATACATCACCCTGACTACGGGTAAGACCACCACTACATCACCCTGACTACGGGTAAGACCACCACTACGTCACCCTGACTACGGGTAAGACCACCACTACATCACCCTGACTACGGGTAAGACCACCACTACATCACCCTGACTACGGGTAAGACCACCACTACATCACCCTGACTACGGGTAAGACCACCACTACATCACCCTGACTACGGGTAAGACCACCACTACATCACCCTGACTACATCACATCACATATGTCAACTCCCCCTACCCTCTCCTGTATGTACCTCTAGCCAGTACCCCCCGCAACCCTTTCCCAGGGTACATCAGCTCTGCTAGTCGTGGAATATATCAAATCCTTGGACAGGCATTGGTGGTATTGGAGGAGAGGTTTGGGGGAACACTGACTCAAGTCTGTCCCAGTCTATAGGACCAGTATTTTAAGGCTAGTCCTTGTGATATCTAGACTGGAAGCGTGTAGGTAGACTGTAGAGATGTTAGGGTCAGTACTCTGACAGGCCGTTGTGTCCCCTGTTTCAGGGTAGGGGTTCTGATCTATGATCAGTTTGGACCCGGATCAGTACTCTGACAGGCCGTTGTCTCAGGGTAGGAGTTCTGATCTAGGATCTGTTTGGACCGGATCAGTACTCTGACAGGCCGTTGTCTCAGGGTAGGGGTTCTGATCTAGGATCAGTTTGGACCCGGATCAGTACTCTGACAGGCCGTTGTCTCAGGGTAGGAGTTCTGATCTAGGATCAGTTTGGACCCGGATCAGCACTCTGACAGGCCGTTGTCTCAGGGTAGGGGTTCTGATCTAGGATCAGTTTGGCCTGTTAGGTTCTAGTGATATGGACCCGGATCAGCACTCTGACAGGCCGTTGTCTCAGGGTAGGGGTTCTGATCTAGGATCAGTTTGGACCCGGATCAGTACTCTGACAGCCCGTTGTCTCAGGGTAGGGGTTCTGATCTAGGATCAGTTTGGACCCGGATCAGTACTCCTCCTCTGAGCCTCTTTGTGAATACAGTCCATTGTCTCCCGTCTGTTCTCTCTAGATATGTGAAGGGCCTGCCAGTGCTGTCGGCCAACCAGAGAAACATTGCTACTAGGTGTGTCCAGACAGTGTAGTAGTGTTAACATGTTATAACTGATATATACCTACATTAACATGTTATAACTGGTATATGAAGACAGTGTAGTAGTGGTAACATGTTATAACTGGTATATGAAGACAGTGTAGTAGTAACATGTTATAACTGGTATATGAAGACAGTGTAGTAGTGTTAACATGTTATAACTGGTATATGAAGACAGTGTAGTAGTATTAACATGTTATAACTGGTATATGAAGACAGTGTAGTAGTAACATGTTATAACTGGTATATGAAGACAGTGTAGTAGTGGTAACATGTTATAACTGGTATATGAAGACAGTGTAGTAGTGTTAACATGTTATAACTGGTATATGAAGACAGTGTAGTAGTGTTAACATGTTATAACTGGTATATGAAGACAGTGTAGTAGTGGTAACATGTTATAACTGGTATATGAAGACAGTGTAGTAGTGGTAACATGTTATAACTGGTATATGAAGACAGTGTAGTAGTGGTAACATGTTATAACTGGTATATGAAGACAGTGTAGTAGTGTTAACATGTTATAACTGGTATATGAAGACAGTGTAGTAGTGGTAACATGTTATAACTGGTATATGAAGGCAGTGTAGTAGTGTTAACATGTTATAACTGATATATACCTACATTAACATGTTATAACTGGTATATGAAGACAGTGTAGTAGTGTTAACATGTTATAACTGGTATATGAAGACAGTGTAGTAGTGGTAACATGTTATAACTGGTATATGAAGACAGTGTAGTAGTGGTAACATGTTATAACTGGTATATGAAGACAGTGTAGTAGTGTTGACATGTTATAACTGGTATATGAAGACAGTGTAGTAGGGTTAATTATAACTGGTATATGAAGACAGTGTAGTAGTAGTAACATGTTATAACTGGTATATGAAGACAGTGTAGTAGTGGTAACATGTTATAACTGGTATATGAAGACAGTGTAGTAGTAGTAACATGTTATAACTGGTATATGAAGACAGTGTAGTAGTAGTAACATGTTATAACTGGTATATGAAGACAGTGTAGTAGTGTTAACATGTTATAACTGGTATATGAAGACAGTGTAGTAGTGGTAACATGTTATAACTGGTATATGAAGACAGTGTAGTAGTGGTAACATGTTATAACTGGTATATGAAGACAGTGTAGTAGTGGTAACATGTTATAACTGGTATATGAAGACAGTGTAGTAGTGGTAACATGTTATATAACTGGTATATGAAGACAGTGTAGTAGTGGTAACATGTTATAACTGGTATATGAAGACAGTGTAGTAGTAGTAACATGTTATAACTGGTATATGAAGACAGTGTAGTAGTGTTAACATGTTATAACTGGTATATGAAGACAGTGTAGTAGTAGTAACATGTTATAACTGGTATATGAAGACAGTGTAGTAGTGGTAACTGATGTATATTTGTATATAATCGAACACCTTTGGGATGAATTGGAAAGCCTACTGCAGGGCCAGGCCTAATCGCCCCCAACCTCAGTACCCGTTTGGAATGAGATGTTGGATGAGCAGTTGTTATAACAGTTGTCCACCTACCTTTCTGGTTATGTCGTGTGTGTGTGTGTGTGTGTATAACATGTAGATATGTCAAGGTAGCCTGGGTGCCAGTCAGTTTGTGCTCTCTTACCAACTCCTTATGGATTGTTCATGGCATGACACTGAGTGTGAAGCGTTAACTATTATATAACTGTGTGATACCAGGTATATGAAGTGTTATAACTGATGTGTGATACCAGGTATATGAAGTGTTATAACTGATGTGTAATACCAGGTATATGAAGTGTTATAACTGATGTGTAATACCAGGTATATGAAGTGTTATAACTGATGTGTAATACCAGGTATATGAAGTGTTATAACTGATGTGTAATACCAGGTATATGAAGTGTTATAACTGATGTGTAATACCAGGTATATGAAGTGTTATAACTAATGTGTAATACCAGGTATATGAAGTGTTATAACTGATGTGTAATACCAGGTATATGAAGTGTTATAACTAATGTGTAATACCAGGTATATGAAGTGTTATAACTGATGTGTAATACCAGGTATATGAAGTGTTATAACTAGTACTGTGTAATACCAGGTATATGAAGTGTTATAACTGATGTGTAATACCAGGTATATGAAGTGTTATAACTAGTACTGTGTAATACCAGGTATATGAAGTGTTATAACTGATGTGTAATACCAGGTATATGAAGTGTTATAACTGATGTGTAATACCAGGTATATGAAGTGTTATAACTGATGTGTAATACCAGGTATATGAAGTGTTATAACTAATGTGTAATACCAGGTATATGAAGTGTTATAACTGATGTGTAATACCAGGTATATGAAGTGTTATAACTAATGTGTAATACCAGGTATATGAAGTGTTATAACTGATGTGTAATACCAGGTATATGAAGTGTTATAACTAGTACTGTGTAATACCAGGTATATGAAGTGTTATAACTAATGTGTAATACCAGGTATATGAAGTGTTATAACTGATGTGTGATACCAGGTATATGAAGTGTTATAACTGATGTGTAATACCAGGTATATGAAGTGTTATAACTGATGTGTAATACCAGGTATATGAAGTGTTATAACTGATGTGTAATACCAGGTATATGAAGTGTTATAACTGATGTGTAATACCAGGTATATGAAGTGTTATAACTGATGTGTAATACCAGGTATATGAAGTGTTATAACTAATGTGTAATACCAGGTATATGAAGTGTTATAACTGATGTGTAATACCAGGTATATGAAGTGTTATAACTAATGTGTAATACCAGGTATATGAAGTGTTATAACTGATGTGTAATACCAGGTATATGAAGTGTTATAACTAGTACTGTGTAATACCAGGTATATGAAGTGTTATAACTGATGTGTAATACCAGGTATATGAAGTGTTATAACTAGTACTGTGTAATACCAGGTATATGAAGTGTTATAACTGATGTGTAATACCAGGTATATGAAGTGTTATAACTGATGTGTAATACCAGGTATATGAAGTGTTATAACTGATGTGTAATACCAGGTATATGAAGTGTTATAACTAATGTGTAATACCAGGTATATGAAGTGTTATAACTGATGTGTAATACCAGGTATATGAAGTGTTATAACTAATGTGTAATACCAGGTATATGAAGTGTTATAACTGATGTGTAATACCAGGTATATGAAGTGTTATAACTAGTACTGTGTAATACCAGGTATATGAAGTGTTATAACTAATGTGTAATACCAGGTATATGAAGTGTTATAACTAATGTGTAATACCAGGTATATGAAGTGTTATAACTGATGTGTAATACCAGGTATATGAAGTGTTATAACTGATGTGTAATACCAGGTATATGAAGTGTTATAACTAATGTGTAATACCAGGTATATGAAGTGTTATAACTAATGTGTAATACCAGGTATATGAAGTGTTATAACTAATGTGTAATACCAGGTATATGAAGTGTTATAACTAATGTGTAATACCAGGTATATGAAGTGTTATAACTCATGTGTAATACCAGGTATATGAAGTGTTATAACTAATGTGTAATACCAGGTATATGAAGTGTTATAACTAATACAATGTGTAATACCAGGTATATGAAGTGTTATAACTAATGTGTAATACCAGGTATATGAAGTGTTATAACTCATGTGTAATACCAGGTATATGAAGTGTTATAACTAATGTGTAATACCAGGTATATGAAGTGTTATAACTAATGTGTAATACCAGGTATATGAAGTGTTATAACTAGTACTGTGTAATACCAGGTATATGAAGTGTTTTAACTAATGTGTAATACCAGGTATATGAAGTGTTATAACTAATGTGTAATACCAGGTATATGAAGTGTTATAACTGATGTGTAATACCAGGTATATGAAGTGTTATAACTAATGTGTAATACCAGGTATATGAAGTGTTATAACTAGTAATGTGTAATACCAGGTATATGAAGTGTTATAACTAATGTGTAATACCAGGTATATGAAGTCTTATAACTGTGTAATACCAGGTATATGAAGTGTTTTAACTGTGTAATACCAGGTATATGAAGTGTTATAACTAATGTGTAATACCAGGTATATGAAGTGTTATAACTAATGTGTAATACCAGGTATATGAAGTGTTATAACTAGTACTGTGTAATACCAGGTATATGAAGTGTTATAACTAATGTGTAATACCAGGTATATGAAGTGTTATAACTCATGTGTAATACCAGGTATATGAAGTGTTATAACTAGTACTGTGTAATACCAGGTATATGAAGTGTTATAACTAATGTGTAATACCAGGTATATGAAGTGTTATAACTGTGTAATACCAGGTATATGAAGTGTTATAACTAGTACTGTGTAATACCAGGTATATGAAGTGTTATAACTGTGTAATACCAGGTATATGAAGTGTTATAACTGTGTAATACCAGGTATATGAAGTGGTATAACTAATGTGTAATACCAGGTATATGAAGTGTTATAACTGTGTAATACCAGGTATATGAAGTGTTATAACTGTGTAATACCAGGTATATGAAGTGTTATAACTAATGTGTAATACCAGGTATATGAAGTGTTATAACTAATACTGTGTAATACCAGGTATATGAAGTGTTATAACTAATGTGTAATACCAGGTATATGAAGTGTTATAACTAGTACTGTGTAATACCAGGTATATGAAGTGTTATAACTAATGTGTAATACCAGGTATATGAAGTGTTATAACTATGTAATACCAGGTATATGAAGTGTTATAACTAGTACTGTGTAATACCAGGTATATGAAGTGTTATAACTAGTACTGTGTAATACCAGGTATATGAAGTGTTATAACTAATGTGTAATACCAGGTATATGAAGTCTTATAACTAATGTGTGATACCAGGTATATGAAGTGTTATAACTGATGTGTAATACCAGGTATATGAAGTGTTATAACTAATGTGTAATACCAGGTATATGAAGTGTTATAACTGTGTAATACCAGGTATATGAAGTGTTATAACTGTGTAATACCAGGTATATGAAGTGTTATAACTGTGTAATACCAGGTATATGAAGTGTTTTAACTGTGTAATACCAGGTATATGAAGTGTTATAACTGTGTAATACCAGGTATATGAAGTGTTATAACTAGTACTGTGTAATACCAGGTATATGAAGTGTTATAACTGTGTAATACCAGGTATATGAAGTGTTATAACTAATGTGTAATACCAGGTATATGAAGTGTTATAACTAGTACTGTGTAATACCAGGTATATGAAGTGTTATAACTAATGTGTAATACCAGGTATATGAAGTGTTATAACTAGTACTGTGTAATACCAGGTATATGAAGTGTTATAACTCATGTGTAATACCAGGTATATGAAGTGTTATAACTCATGTGTAATACCAGGTATATGAAGTGTTATAACTGTGTAATACCAGGTATATGAAGTGTTTTAACTGTGTAATACCAGGTATATGAAGTGTTATAACTAATGTGTAATACCAGGTATATGAAGTGTTATAACTAGTACTGTGTAATACCAGGTATATGAAGTGTTATAACTAATGTGTAATACCAGGTATATGAAGTGTTATAACTAATGTGTAATACCAGGTATATGAAGTGTTATAACTAATGTGTAATACCAGGTATATGAAGTGTTATAACTAGTACTGTGTAATACCAGGTATATGAAGTGTTATAACTAATGTGTAATACCAGGTATATGAAGTGTTATAACTAGTACTGTGTAATACCAGGTATATGAAGTGGTATAACTAGTACTGTGTAATACCAGGTATATGAAGTGTTATAACTAATGTGTAATACCAGGTATATGAAGTGTTATAACTAATGTGTAATACCAGGTATATGAAGTGTTATAACTAATGTGTAATACCAGGTATATGAAGTGTTATAACTAATGTGTAATACCAGGTATATGAAGTGTTATAACTAATGTGTAATACCAGGTATATGAAGTGTTATAACTAGTACTGTGTAATACCAGGTATATGAAGTCTTATAACTATTACTGTGTAATACCAGGTATATGAAGTGTTATAACTCATGTGTAATACCAGGTATATGAAGTGTTATAACTATGTAATACCAGGTATATGAAGTGTTATAACTAGTACTGTGTAATACCAGGTATATGAAGTGTTATAACTAATGTGTGATACCAGGTATATGAAGTGTTATAACTAATGTGTAATACCAGGTATATGAAGTGTTATAACTAATGTGTAATACCAGGTATATGAAGTGTTATAACTAATGTGTAATACCAGGTATATGAAGTGTTATAACTAATGTGTAATACCAGGTATATGAAGTGTTATAACTAATGTGTAATACCAGGTATATGAAGTGTTATAACTAGTACTGTGTAATACCAGGTATATGAAGTGTTATAACTGTGTAATACCAGGTATATGAAGTGTTATAACTAGTACTGTGTAATACCAGGTATATGAAGTGTTATAACTAATGTGTAATACCAGGTATATGAAGTGTTATAACTAATGTGTAATACCAGGTATATGAAGTGTTATAACTGGTTAATACCAGGTATGGTAACTGTTATAATACCAGGTATGGTAACTGTTATTACTGGGTAATACCAGGTATGGTAACTGTTATTACTGGGTAATACCAGGTATGGTAACTGTTATAATACCAGGTATGGTAACTGTTATAATACCAGGTATGGTAACTGTTATAATACCAGGTATGGTAACTGTTATAATACCAGGTATGGTAACTGTTATAATACCAGGTATGGTAACTGTTATAATACCAGGTATGGTAACTGTTATAATACCAGGTATGGTAACTGTTATAATACCAGGTATGGTAACTGTTATAATACCAGGTATGGTAACTGTTATAATACCAGGTATGGTAACTGTTATAATACCAGGTATGGTAACTGTTATAATACCAGGTATGGTAACTGTTATAATACCAGGTATGGTAACTGTTATAATACCAGGTATGGTAACTGTTATAATACCATGTATGGTAATTGTTATAATACCAGGTATGGTAACTGTTATAATACCAGGTATGGTAACTGTTATAATACCAGGTATGGTAACTGTTATAATACCAGGTATGGTAACTGTTATAATACCAGGTATGGTAACTGCTATAATACCAGGTATGGTAACTGTTATAATACCAGGTATGGTAACTGTTATAATACCAGGTATGATAACTGTTATAATACCAGGTATGGTAACTGTTATAATACCAGGTATGGTAACTGTTATTACTGGATAATACCAGGTATGGTAACTGTTATTACTGGGTAATACCAGGTATGGTAACTGTTATAATACCAGGTATGGGAACTGTTATTACTGGGTAATACCAGGTATGGTAACTGTTATAATACCAGGTATGGTAACTGTTATAATACCAGGTATGGTAACTGTTATAATACCAGGTATGGTAACTGCTATAATACCAGGTATGGTAACTGTTATAATACCAGGTATGATAACTGTTATAATACCAGGTATGGTAACTGTTATAATACCAGGTATGGTAACTGTTATTACTGGATAATACCAGGTATGGTAACTGTTATAATACCAGGTATGGTAACTGTTATAATACCAGGTATGATAACTGTTATAATACCAGGTATGGTAACTGTTATAATACCAGGTATGGTAACTGTTATAATACCAGGTATGGTAACTGTTATAATACCAGGTATGGTAACTGCTATAATACCAGGTATGGTAACTGTTATAATACCAGGTATGATAACTGTTATAATACCAGGTATGGTAACTGTTATTACTGGATAATACCAGGTATGGTAACTGTTATTACTGGGTAATACCAGGTATGGTAACTGTTATAATACCAGGTATGGTAACTGTTATAATACCAGGTATGGTAACTGTTATTACTGGGTAATACCAGGTATGGTAACTGTTATAATACCAGGTATGGTAACTGTTATAATACCAGGTATGGTAACTGTTATTACTGGGTAATACCAGGTATGGTAACTGTTATAATACCAGGTATGGTAACTGTTATAATACCAGGTATGGTAACTGCTATAATACCAGGTATGGTAACTGCTATAATACCAGGTATGGTAACTGTTATTACTGGGTAATACCAGGTATGGTAACTGTTATAATACCAGGTATGGTAACTGTTATAATGCCAGGTATGGTAACTGTTATAATACCAGGTATGGTAACTGTTATAATACCAGGTATGGTAACTGTTATAATGCCAGGTATGGTAACTGTTATAATACCAGGTATGGTAACTGTTATAATACCAGGTATGGTAACTGTTATTACTGGGTAATACCAGGTATGGTAACTGTTATAATACCAGGTATGGTAACTGTTATAATACCAGGTATGGTAACTGTTATTACTGGGTAATACCAGGTATGGTAACTGCTATAATACCAGGTATGGTAACTGCTATAATACCAGGTATGGTAACTGTTATAATACCAGGTATGGTAACTGTTATAATACCAGGTATGGTAACTGTTATAATACCAGGTATGGTAACTGTTATAATACCAGGTATGGTAACTGTTATAATACCAGGTATGGTAACTGTTATAATACCAGGTATGGTAACTGTTATTACTGGGTAATACCAGGTATGGTAACTGTTATAATACCAGGTATGGTAACTGTTATAATACCAGGTATGGTAACTGTTATAATACCAGGTATGGTAACTGTTATAATACCAGGTATGGTAACTGTTATAATACCAGGTATGGTAACTGTTATAATACCAGGTATGGTAACTGTTATAATACCAGGTATGGTAACTGTTATAATACCAGGTATGGTAACTGTTATAATACCAGGTATGGTAACTGTTATTACTGGGTAATACCAGGTATGGTAACTGTTATAATACCAGGTATGGTAACTGTTATAATACCAGGTATGGTAACTGTTATATTACTGGGTATAATACCAGGTATGGTAACTGTTATAATACTGGTATAACTATAATACCAGGTATGGTAACTGTTATAATACCAGGTATGGTAACTGTTATAATACCAGGTATGGTAACTGTTATAATACCAGGTATGGTAACTGTTATAATACCAGGTATGGTAACTGTTATAATACCAGGTATGGTAACTGTTATAATACCAGGTATGGTAACTGTTATAATACCAGGTATGGTAACTGTTATAATACCAGGTATGGTAACTGTTATAATACCAGGTATGGTAACTGTTATAATACCAGGTATGGTAACTGTAACTATGGTAACTATAATACCAGGTATGGTAACTGTTATAATACCAGGTATGGTAAACTGTTATAATACCAGGTATGGTAACTGTTATAATACCAGGTATGGTAACTGTTATAATACCAGGTATGGTAACTGTTATAATACCAGGTATGGTAACTGTTATAATACCAGGTATGGTAACTGTTATAATACCAGGTATGGTAACTGTTATAATACCAGGTATGGTAACTGTTATAATACCAGGTATGGTAACTGTTATAATACCAGGTATGGTAACTGTTATAATACCAGGTATGGTAACTGTTATAATACCAGGTATGGTAACTGTTATAATACCAGGTATGGTAACTGTTATAATACCAGGTATGGTAACTGTTATAATACCAGGTATGGTAACTGTTATAATACCAGGTATGGTAACTGTTATAATACCAGGTATGGTAACTGTTATAATACCAGGTATGGTAACTGTTATAATACCAGGTATGGTAACTGTTATAATACCAGGTATGGTAACTGTTATACCAGGTATGGTAACTGTTATAATACCAGGTATGTAAACTGTTATAATACCAGGTATGGTAACTGTTATAATACCAGGTATGGTAACTGTTATAATACCAGGTATGGTAAATACTGTTATAATACCAGGTATGGTAACTGTTATAATACCAGGTATGGTAACTGTTATAATACCAGGTATGGTAACTGTTATAATACCAGGTATGGTAACTGTTATAATACCAGGTATGGTAACTGTTATAATACCAGGTATGGTAACTGTTATAATACCAGGTATGGTAACTGTTATAATACCAGGTATGGTAACTGTTATAATACCAGGTATGGTAACTGTTATAATACCAGGTATGGTAACTGTTATAATACCAGGTATGGTAACTGTTATAATACCAGGTATGGTAACTGTTATAATACCAGGTATGGTAACTGTTATAATACCAGGTATGGTAACTGTTATAATACCAGGTATGGTAACTGTTATAATACCAGGTATGGTAACTGTTATAATACCAGGTATGGTAACTGTTATAATACTGTTATAATACCAGGTATGGTAACTGTTATAATACCAGGTATGGTAACTGTTATAATACCAGGTATGGTAACTGTTATAATACCAGGTATGGTAACTGTTATAATACCAGGTATGGTAACTGTTATAATACCAGGTATGGTAACTGTTATAATACCAGGTATGGTAATACCAGGTGTAACTGTTATAATACCAGGTATGGTAACTGTTATAATACCAGGTATGGTAACTGTTATAATACCAGGTATGGTAACTGTTATAATACCAGGTATGGTAACTGTTATAATACCAGGTATGGTAACTGTTATAATACCAGGTATGGTAACTGTTATAATACCAGGTATGGTAACTGTTATAATACCAGGTATGGTAACTGTTATAATACCAGGTATGGTAACTGTTATAATACCAGGTATGTATGGTAACTGTTATAATACCAGGTATGGTAACTGTTATAATACCAGGTATGGTAACTGTTATAATACCAGGTATGGTAACTGTTATAATACCAGGTATGGTAACTGTTATAATACCAGGTATGGTAACTGTTATAATACCAGGTATGGTAACTGTTATAATACCAGGTATGGTAACTGTTATAATACCAGGTATGGTAACTGTTATAATACCAGGTATGGTAACTGTTATAATACCAGGTATGGTAACTGTTATAATACCAGGTATGGTAACTGTTATAATACCAGGTATGGTAACTGTTATAATACCAGGTATGGTAACTGTTATAATACCAGGTATGGTAACTGTTATAATACCAGGTATGGTAACTGTTATAAATACCAGGTATGGTAACTGTTATAATACCAGGTATGGTAACTGTTATAATACCAGGTATGGTAACTGTTATAATACCAGGTATGGTAACTGTTATAATACCAGGTATGGTAACTGTTATAATACCAGGTATGGTAACTGTTATAATACCAGGTATGGTAACTGTTATAATACCAGGTATGGTAACTGTTATAATACCAGGTATGGTAACTGTTATAATACCAGGTATGGTAACTGTTATAATACCAGGTATGGTAACTGTTATAATACCAGGTATGGTAACTGTATAATACCAGGTATGGTAACTGTTATAATACCAGGTATGGTAACTGTTATAATACCAGGTATGGTAACTGTTATTACTGGGTAATACCAGGTATGGTAACTGTTATAATACCAGGTATGGTAACTGTTATAATACCAGGTATGGTAACTGTTATAATACCAGGTATGGTAACTGTTATAATACCAGGTATGGTAACTGTTATAATACCAGGTATGGTAACTGTTATAATACCAGGTATGGTAACTGTTATAATACCAGGTATGGTAACTGTTATAATACCAGGTATGGTAACTGTTATAATACCAGGTATGGTAACTGTTATAATACCAGGTATGGGAACTGTTATAATACCAGGTATGGTAACTGTTATTACTGGGTAATACCAGGTATGGTAACTGTTATAATACCAGGTATGGTAACTTATTAATGTGTAATACCAGGTATGTGAAGTGTGTCCCGGTGTTGTCTGAAGAGCAGAAAGGAGACTTTGCTCAGCTGGAGCTGGTGATGACTAAAGAGTTCATCTCTCAACAACTCATCCACCTCACCGGCTGTCTGGATACCAATGAAGAGGGAGGAAGGTGAGAAGAGGGGGGATGGGAGGAGGGGAGGGGTGATGGGGGAGGGGATGGGTGGGTGATGGGGGAGGGGATGGGTGGGTGATGGGGGAGGGGTGGGTGATGAGGAGGAGGAGGTGATGGGTGAGAGGAGGGGGGGGTGGGTGAGAGAGGTGGAGGAGTAGAGGATGGGTGGGGGAGGTAATGTAGCCATCAGTGGTTGAGTTCGTGCTTGACTACATAACAGATGCCTGGATAGATATTTATCACATCAGATGATGTCGTAATCTGATCTCAGTCGATAACGTGGTACACAACCATTGGTTGATTCAACGACAGTGCGTCTAGTCGGGCAGGAAGTTAATCAGGTTTATCTTTCTCCTTGTATATGGTGCTACAGAAAGTGTTCATGTAACTCTCTGTGTGTGTGTGTGTGCGTGTAGGAAGCGTGTGGTGGCTGTGTTACAGGAGATGCTGGTCCTACCTCAGACTCCTCCCTCTCTGGTCTCTCTGCTGACAGAGAAACTACTGACCCTGATACCTGACGACCACAGACGCATTCAGACCGTAGGTTACACACACACACACACACACACACACACACAGTAGATAAAGGTGTAGTGAAAGTTTTAACCTGTGTGTGCGCACCAGGTGGCGGAGGTGATCTCGGAGGTGCGTGAGCCCATCGTCGTCAGACAGCCGCTGGATGAGAACGAGAACCGCAGGAAACAAGTTAAGGTATTCGCTCTGCTGTATCTCTCCTTTATTCTCTATCTAATCCTCCATCCCTCCTCTACCTCTCTCTCTTCTCTCTCTCCATCCCTCTCTCTCCTCTTCCCTCTCTCTCCTTTACCTCTCCCTCTCTCCTCTTCCCTCTTTCTTCCCTCACTCTCTCCTCTTCCCTCTTTCCATCCTCTACCTCTCTCTCCTCTTCTCTCTCTCCTTTACCTCTTTCCTCTCTCCTCTTCCCCCTCTCTCTCCTCTTTCCTCTCTCCTCTCTCTCTTCTTCTCTCTTTCCATCCTTTCCCTCTCTCTCCTCTTCTCTCTCTCCTTTACCTCTTCCCTCTCTCTCTTCCCTCTCTCTCTCTTTCCTCTCTCTCCTCTTCTCTCTCTCTCTTCCCTCTCTCTCTCTTTCCTCTCTCTCCTCTTCTCTCTTTCCATCCTCTCCCTCTCTCCTCTTCTCTTTTCCATCCTCTCTCCTCTTCCCTCCTCTCCTCTTCCTCCTCCTCCTCTCTCCATCCTCTCCCTCCTCTCCTCTCTCCATCCTCTCTCTCCTCTTTCCTCTCTCCTCTCTCCATCCTCTCTCTCCTCTTTCCTCTCTCCTCTTCTTTCTTTCCATCCTCTCCTCTTCTCTCTTCTCCTCTTCTCTCTTTCCATCCTCTCCCTCTCTCTCCTCTTCCCTCCTCTCCTCTCTCCATACTCTCCCTCTCTCTCCTCTTCCCTCCTCTCCTCTCTCCATCCTCTCCCTCTCTCTCCTCTTCCCTCCTCTCCTCTCTCCATCCTCTCCCTCTCTCTCCTCTTCCCTCTCTCTCCTTTACCTCTTCTCTATCTAATCCTCCTTCCCTCTTTCCATACTCTCCCTCTCTCTCCTCTTCCCTCCTCTCCTCTCTCCATCCTCTCCTCCTCTCCATCCTCTCCTCTCTCCATCCTCTCCCTCTCTCTCCCTCTTACCTCCTCTCCTCTCTCCATCCTCTCTCCTCTTCCCTCCTCTCCTCTCTCCATCCTCTCCCTCTCTCTCCTCTTCCCTCCTCTCCTCTCTCCATCCTCTCTCTCCTCTTCCCTCCTCTCCTCTCTCCATCCTCTCCCTCTCTCTCCTCTTCCCTTCCCTCTCTCCCTTTACCTCTCTATCCTCTCCTCTCTCCTTCCAGTTAGCTGAGGTGAAGGTTTGTATCCTAGAGTCTAATCAAAATCAAATGTTATTAGTCAGGAGTTTGGTAATCAGATGTTATTAGTCAGGTGCTTGGTAATCAGATGTTATTAGTCAGGTGCTTGGTAATCAGATGTTATTAGTCAGGTGCTTGGTAATCAGATGTTATTAGTCAGGTGCTTGGTAATCAGATGTTATTAGTCAGGTGCTTGGTAATCAGATGTTATTAGTCAGGTGCTTGGTAATCAGATGTTATTAGTCAGGTGCTTGGTAATCAGATGTTATTAGTCAGGTGCTTGGTAATCAGATGTTATTAGTCAGGTGCTTGGTAATCAGATGTTATTAGTCAGGTGTTTGGTAATCAGGTGTTATTAGTCAGGTGCTTGGTAATCAGATGTTATTAGTCAGGTGTTATTAGTCAGGTGCTTGGTAATCAGATGTTATTAGTCAGGTGCTTGGTAATCAGATGTTATTAGTCAGGTGTTATTAGTCAGGTGTTATTAGTCAGATGTTATTAGTCAGGTGTTTGGTAATCCAATCAGATGTTATTAGTCAGGTGCTTGGTAATCAGATGTTATTAGTCAGGTGCTTGGTAATCAGGTGTTATTAGTCAGGTGTTTGGTAATCAGATGTTATTAGTCAGGTGCTTGGTAATCAGGTGTTATTAGTCAGGTGCTTGGTAATCAGATGTTATTAGTCAGATGTTATTAGTCAGGTGCTTGGTAATCAGATGTTATTAGTCAGGTGTTATTAGTCAGGTGCTTGGTAATCAGATGTTATTAGTCAGGTGTTATTAGTCAGGTGCTTGGTAATCAGATGTTATTAGTCAGGTGCTTGGTAATCAGATGTTATTAGTCAGGTGTTTGGTAATCAGATGTTATTAGTCAGGTGCTTGGTAATCAGGTGTTATTAGTCAGGTGCTTGGTAATCAGATGTTATTAGTCAGGTGCTTGGTAATCAGATGTTATTAGTCAGGTGTTATTAGTCAGGTGTTATTAGTCAGATGTTATTAGTCAGGTGTTATTAGTCAGATGTTATTAGTCAGGTGTTTGGTAATCAGATGTTATTAGTCAGGTGTTATTAGTCAGGTGCTTGGTAATCAGATGTTATTAGTCAGGTGCTTGGTAATCAGATGTTATTAGTCAGGTGCTTGGTAATCAGATGTTATTAGTCAGGTGCTTGGTAATCAGATGTTATTAGTCAGGTGCTTGGTAACCAGATGTTATTAGTCAGGTGTTTGGTAATCAGATGTTATTAGTCAGATGTTATTAGTCAGGTGCTTGGTAATCAGATGTTATTAGTCAGGTGCTTGGTAATCAGATGTTATTAGTCAGGTGCTTGCAGATGGTAAGTCAGGTGCTTGGTAATGTTTATTAGTCAGGTGCTTGGTAATCAGATGTTATTAGTCAGGTGCTTGGTAATCAGATGTTATTAGTCAGGTGTTATTAGTCAGGTGCTTGGTAATCAGATGTTATTAGTCAGGTGCTTGGTAATCAGATGTTATTAGTCAGGTGTTTGGTAATCAGATGTTATTAGTCAGGTGCTTGGTAATCAGATGTTATTAGTCAGGTGTTATTAGTCAGGTGCTTGGTAATCAGATGTTATTAGTCAGGTGCTTGGTAATCAGATGTTATTAGTCAGGTGTTTGGTAATCAGATGTTATTAGTCAGGTGCTTGGTAATCAGATGTTATTAGTCAGGTGTTATTAGTCAGGTGCTTGGTAATCAGATGTTATTAGTCAGGTGCTTGGTAATCAGATGTTATTAGTCAGGTGCTTGGTAATCAGATGTTATTAGTCAGGTGCTTGGTAATCAGATGTTATTAGTCAGGTGTTATTAGTCAGGTGCTTGGTAATCAGATGTTATTAGTCAGGTGCTTGGTAATCAGATGTTATTAGTCAGGTGCTTGGTAATCAGATGTTATTAGTCAGGTGTTATTAGTCAGATGTTATTAGTCAGGTGTTTGGTAATCAGATGTTATTAGTCAGGTGTTATTAGTCAGATGTTATTAGTCAGGTGTTTGGTAATCAGGTGTTATTAGTCAGGTGCTTGGTAATCAGATGTTATTAGTCAGGTGCTTGGTAATCAGATGTTATTAGTCAGGTGTTTGGTAATCAGATGTTATTAGTCAGGTGCTTGGTAATCAGATGTTATTAGTCAGGTGTTATTAGTCAGGTGTTATTAGTCAGGTGCTTGGTAATCAGGTGTTATTAGTCAGGTGCTTGGTAACCAGATGTTATTAGTCAGGTGCTTGGTAACCAACAGATGTAGAGTAACATGCTGACTTTCGGGCCCCTAACCAACAACACAACAATAGAAACAGCAGGAATACATCCACAAGGCACTAAGACGGCATTCAATGAGCTAAAACAAGAAAAGGCTCACCCAGAGGTTGGTGCTCCTCGTAGCCCGGGGACTTTAATGCAAGGAAACTTTAACTCCGTTTTTTTTAAACCAAATTTCTATCAGAGAGTTAAATGTGACAAACACTCTGGACCATCTTTACTCCACACACAGAGACGCATACAAAGCTCTCCCTCAACATTCACAAGGCCTGATTTCCAGGACGAGCTGACCAACTGTGTAAGAGACAAGTGTCTTCCCTATCCGAGTCTGTAATGCCAACATGTTTTAAGCAGACCACCGTAGTCCCTGTGCCCAAGAACTCTAAAGTAGTCTGCCTAAATGACTAACGACCCATTGCACACACGTCTGTAGTCATGAAATGCTTTGAAAGGCTGTTCATGACTGACCTCAACACCATTATCCCAGAAACCCTGGACAGGAGGTACACAATTGGCGGAACCTCGGCCCCGGACCGAGTCCGGGGCCGGTAGCTTATCATGAGGTATTCTACCTCCGGGGGGGCAGGTCTCAACTCTCTTGGTAAATAATGTGGTCTACAGCTTATCATGAGGTATTCTACCTCCGGGGGGGCAGGTCTCAACTCTCTTGGTAAATAATGTGGTCTACAGCTTATCATGAGGTATTCTACCTCCGGGGGGGCAGGTCTCAACTCTCTTGGTAAATAATGTGGTCTACAGCTTATCATGAGGTATTCTACCTCCGGGGGGGCAGGTCTCAACTCTCTTGGTAAATAATGTGGTCTACAGCTTATCATGAGGTATTCTACCTCCGGGGGGCAGGTCTAAACTCTCCTGGTAAATAATGTGGTCTACAGCTTATCATGAGGTATTCTACCTCCGGGGGACAGGTATAAACTCTCTTAGTAAGTAATGTGGTCTATAGCTTATCATGAGGTATTCTACCTCCGGGGGGCAGGTAGAAACTCTCCTGGTAAAATAATGTGGTCTACAGCTTATCATGAGGTATTCTACCTCCGGAGAGCAGGTAGGAACTCTCCTGGTAAATAATGTGTTCTATAGCTTATCATGAGGTATTCTACCTCCGGAGAGCAGGTAGGAACTCTCCTGGTAAATAATGTGGTCTATAGCTTATCATGAGGTATTCTACCTCCGGAGAGCAGGTAGAAACTCTCCTGGTAAATAATGTGGTCTATAGCTTATCATGAGGTATTCTACCTCCGGGGGGCAGGTAGAAACTCTCCTGGTAAAATAATGTGGTCTATAGCTTATCATGAGGTATTCTACCTCCGGGGGGCAGGTCTAAACTCTCCTGGTAAATAATGTGTTCTATAGCTTATCATGAGGTATTCTACCTCCGGGGGGCAGGTCTCAAGTCTCTTGGTAAATAATGTGGTCTATAGCTTATCATGAGGTATTCTACCTCCAGAGAGCAGGTAGAAACTCTCTTGGTAAATAATGTGGTCTACAGCTTATCATGAGGTATTCTACCTCCGGGGGACAGGTATAAACTCTCTTAGTAAGTAATGTGGTCTATAGCTTATCATGAGGTATTCTACCTCCGGGGGGCAGGTAGAAACTCTCCTGGTAAAATAATGTGGTCTACAGCTTATCATGAGGTATTCTACCTCCGGAGAGCAGGTAGGAACTCTCCTGGTAAATAATGTGTTCTATAGCTTATCATGAGGTATTCTACCTCCGGAGAGCAGGTAGGAACTCTCCTGGTAAATAATGTGGTCTATAGCTTATCATGAGGTATTCTACCTCCGGAGAGCAGGTAGAAACTCTCCTGGTAAATAATGTGGTCTATAGCTTATCATGAGGTATTCTACCTCCGGGGGGCAGGTAGAAACTCTCCTGGTAAAATAATGTGGTCTATAGCTTATCATGAGGTATTCTACCTCCGGGGGGCAGGTCTAAACTCTCCTGGTAAATAATGTGTTCTATAGCTTATCATGAGGTATTCTACCTCCGGGGGGCAGGTCTCAAGTCTCTTGGTAAATAATGTGGTCTATAGCTTATCATGAGGTATTCTACCTCCGGAGAGCAGGTAGAAACTCTCTTGGTAAATAATGTGGTCTATAGCTTATCATGAGGTATTCTACCTCCGGGGGGGCAGGTCTCAACTCTCTTGGTAAATAATGTGGTCTACAGCTTATCATGAGGTATTCTACCTCCGGGGGGGCAGGTCTCAACTCTCTTGGTAAATAATGTGGTCTACAGCTTATCATGAGGTATTCTACCTCCGGGGGGCAGGTCTAAACTCTCCTGGTAAATAATGTGGTCTACAGCTTATCATGAGGTATTCTACCTCCGGGGGACAGGTATAAACTCTCTTAGTAAGTAATGTGGTCTATAGCTTATCATGAGGTATTCTACCTCCGGGGGGCAGGTAGAAACTCTCCTGGTAAAATAATGTGGTCTACAGCTTATCATGAGGTATTCTACCTCCGGAGAGCAGGTAGGAACTCTCCTGGTAAATAATGTGTTCTATAGCTTATCATGAGGTATTCTACCTCCGGAGAGCAGGTAGGAACTCTCCTGGTAAATAATGTGGTCTATAGCTTATCATGAGGTATTCTACCTCCGGAGAGCAGGTAGAAACTCTCCTGGTAAATAATGTGGTCTATAGCTTATCATGAGGTATTCTACCTCCGGGGGGCAGGTAGAAACTCTCCTGGTAAAATAATGTGGTCTATAGCTTATCATGAGGTATTCTACCTCCGGGGGGCAGGTCTAAACTCTCCTGGTAAATAATGTGTTCTATAGCTTATCATGAGGTATTCTACCTCCGGGGGGCAGGTCTCAAGTCTCTTGGTAAATAATGTGGTCTATAGCTTATCATGAGGTATTCTACCTCCGGAGAGCAGGTAGAAACTCTCTTGGTAAATAATGTGGTCTATAGCTTATCATGAGGTATTCTACCTCCGGAGAGCAGGTAGAAACTCTCTTGGTAAATAATGTGGTCTATAGCTTATCATGAGGTATTCTACCTCCGGGGGACAGGTATAAACTCTCTTAGTAAGTAATGTGGTCTACAGCTTATCATGAGGTATTCTACCTCCGGGGGACAGGTATAAACTCCAAATGGAGGTCAGTGGTCGCTGTTCCGATGTCCAGAAGCTCTTTACGGTCTGTAACCTCCCTCTCTCTGTCTCTCTCTCTCTCTCTCCTCTCTTCTCTCTGTCTCTCTCTCCCCCTCTCTCTCTCTCTCCCTGTCTCTCTCTCCCCCTCTCTCTCTCTCCCTGTCTCTCTCTCTCTCTCCCCTCTCTCTCTCTCTCTCCCTGTCTCTCTCTCTCTCTCCCTCTCTCTCTCTCTCTCTCTCTCTCTCTCTCTCTTCTCTCTCTCCTCTCTTCTCTCTGTCTCTCTCTCCCTCTCTCTCTTCTCTCTCTCTCTCTCTCTCTCTCTCTCTCTCTCTCTGTTTCTCTCTCTGTTTCTCTTTCTCTCTCTCTATCTCTCTCTCTCTCTCTCTCTCTCTCTCTCTCTCTCTCTCTCTCTCTCTCTCTCTCTCTCTCTCTCTCTCTCCTTCCAGCTAGCGGAGGTGAAAGTTGGTATCCTAGAAGCTAAACAGGCCTTAGAGGAGTGTATCAGTAACCAGGAGTTCAACAGAGCAGCGGAGCTGAAGGACTCTATAACTGACCTGGAGAACCTGAGGAACAACATCCTGCAGGAGGAGACACCGCAGGAGGACAAGGAGACAGAGACACGCATGGAGAAGGTACAGACACACACACACACACCACAGAAACACACACACACACACACACACCACGGAATCACACACACACACACCACACCGCAGGAGGACAAGGAGACAGAGACACGCATGGAGAAGGTACAGACACACACACACACACACCACAGAAACACACACACACACACACACACACACACACACACACACACCACACCGCAGGACGACAAGGAGACAGAGACACGCATGGAGAAGGTACAGACACACACACACACACACCACGGAATCACACACACACACACACACACACCACGGAATCACACACACACACACACACACACCACAGAAACACACACACACACACACACACCACGGAATCACACACACACACACCACACCGCAGGACGACAAGGAGACAGAGACACGCATGGAGAAGGTACAGACACACACACACACCACGGAATCACACACACACACCACACACACCACGGAATCACACACACAGCAGGACGACAAGGAGACAGAGACATGGAGAAGGTCCAGACACGTTATTGTCTCCGTGAATAAATGCTGTGTTCTCTCTGTCAGACGGACCCAGAGACCCTCCTGCGCTGTCTGACCATGTGTGTTGAGCTGTTGAAACAGATGAACATCAAGACGAGGATCGGTCCGACCATGTCAGCTCTCCTCTCCTCTCTGGTACTATACTGTCTAATCTAACGTATAGGATCCATCATGTCAGCTCTCCTCTCTGGTACTATACTGTCTAATCTAACGTATAGGATCCATCATGTCAGCTCTCCTCTCCTCTCTGGTACTATACTGTCTAATCTAACGTATAGGATCCATCATGTCAGCTCTCCTCTCTGGTACTATACTGTCTAATCTAACGTATAGGATCCATCATGTCAGCTCTCCTCTCCTCTCTGGTACTATACTGTCTAATCTAACGTATAGGATCCATCATGTCAGCTCTCCTCTCTGGTACTATACTGTCTAATCTAACGTATAGGATCCATCATGTCAGCTCTCCTCTCCTCTCTGGTACTATACTGTCTAATCTAACGTATAGGATCCACCATGTCAGCTCTCCTCTCCTCTCTGGTACTATACTGTCTAATCTAACGTATAGGATCCATCATGTCAGCTCTCCTCTCCTCTCTGGTACTATACTGTCTAATCTAACGTATAGGATCCATCATGTCAGCTCTCCTCTCCTCTCTGGTACTATACTGTCTAATCTAACGTATAGGATCCATCATGTCAGCTCTCCTCTCTGGTACTATACTGTCTAATCTAACGTATAGGATCCATCATGTCAGCTCTCCTCTCTGGTACTATACTGTCTAATCTAACGTATAGGATCCATCATGTCAGCTCTCCTCTCCTCTCTGGTACTATACTGTCTAATCTAACGTATAGGATCCATCATGTCAGCTCTCCTCTCTGGTACTATACTGTCTAATCTAACGATAGGATCCATCATGTCAGCTCTCCTCTCTGGTACTATACTGTCTAATCTAACGATAGGATCCATCATGTCAGCTCTCCTCTCCTCTCTGGTACTATACTGTCTAATCTAACGTATAGGATCCATCATGTCAGCTCTCTCCTCTCTGGTACTATACTGTCTAATCTAACGTATAGGATCCATCATGTCAGCTCTCCTCTCCTCTCTGGTACTATACTGTCTAATCTAACGTATAGGATCCATCATGTCAGCTCTCCTCTCCTCTCTGGTACTATACTGTCTAATCTAACGTATAGGATCCATCATGTCAGCTCTCCTCTCTGGTACTATACTGTCTAATCTAACGTATAGGATCCACCATGTCAGCTCTCCCATCATCAGCTCTCCTCTCTCTGGTACTATACTGTCTAATCTAACGATAGGATCCATCATGTCAGCTCTCCTCTCTGGTACTATACTGTCTAATCTAACGTATAGGATCCATCATGTCAGCTCTCCTCTCCTCTCTGGTACTATACTGTCTAATCTAACGTATAGGATCCATCATGTCAGCTCTCCTCTCTGGTACTATACTGTCTAATCTAACGTATAGGATCCATCATGTCAGCTCTCCTCTCTGGTACTATACTGTCTAATCTAACGTATAGGATCCACCATGTCAGCTCTCCTCTCTGGTACTATACTGTCTAATCTAACGTATAGGATCCATCATGTCAGCTCTCCTCTCTGGTACTATACTGTCTAATCTAACGTATAGGATCCATCATGTCAGCTCTCTCTCTCTGGTACTATACTGTCTAATCTAACGTATAGGATCCATCATGTCAGCTCTCCTCTCTCTGGTACTATACTGTCTAATCTAACGTATAGGATCCATCATGTCAGCTCTCCTCTCCTCTCTGGTACTATACTGTCTAATCTAACGTATAGGATCCATCATGTCAGCTCTCCTCTCTGGTACTATACTGTCTAATCTAACATTATAGGATCCATCATGTCAGCTCTCCTCTCTGGTACTATACTGTCTAATCTAACGGTACCATCATGTCAGCTGTCTAATCTAATCTAACGTATAGGATCCATCATGTCAGCTCTCCTCTCTCTCTGGTACTATACTGTCTAATCTAACGTATAGGATCCATCATGTCAGCTCTCCTCTCTGGTACTATACTGTCTAATCTAACGTTATAGGATCCATCATGTCAGCTCTCCTCTCTGGTACTATACTGTCTAATCTAACGTTATAGGATCCATCATGTCAGCTCTCCTCTCTGGTACTATACTGTCTAATCTAACGTATAGGATCCATCATGTCAGCTCTCCTCTCTGGTACTATACTGTCTAATCTAACGTATAGGATCCATCATGTCAGCTCTCCTCTCTCTCTGGTACTATACTGTCTAATCTAACGTATAGGATCCATCATGTCAGCTCTCCTCTCTCTCTGGTACTATACTGTCTAATCTAACGTATAGGATCCATCATGTCAGCTCTCCTCTCCTCTCTGGTACTATACTGTCTAATCTAGCATCCTATGGATCCATCATGTAACAGCTCTCCTCTCTGGTACTATACTGTCTAATCTAACGTTATAGGATCCATCATGTCAGCTCTCCTCTCCTCTCTGGTACTATACTGTCTAATCTAACGTATAGGATCCATCATGTCAGCTCTCCTCTCCTCTCTGGTACTATACTGTCAATCTAACGTATAGGATCCATCATGTCAGCTCTCCTCTCCTCTCTGGTACTATACTGTCTAATCTAACGTATAGGATCCATCATGTCAGGTACTATACTCCTCTCCATCATGTCAGCTCTCTGGTACTATACTGTCTAATCTAACGTATAGGATCCATCATGTCAGCTCTCCTCTCCTCTCTGGTACTATACTGTCTAATCTAACGACATAGGATCCATCATGTCAGCTCTCCTCTCTGGTACTATACTGTCTAATCTAACGATAGGATCCATCATGTCAGCTCTCCTCTCTGGTACTCTCTGGTACTTCTCTCTCCTCTCTGGTACTATACTGTCTAATCTAACGTATAGGATCCATCATGTCAGCTCTCCTCTCCTCTCTGGTACTATACTGTCTAATCTAACGTATAGGATCCATCATGTCAGCTCTCCTCTCCTCTCTGGTACTATACTGTCTAATCTAACGTATAGGATCCATCATGTCAGCTCTCCTCTCCTCTCTGGTACTATACTGTCTAATCTAACGTATAGGATCCATCATGTCAGCTCTCCTCTCTGGTACTATACTGTCTAATCTAACGTATAGGATCCATCATGTCAGCTCTCCTCTCCTCTCTGGTACTATACTGTCTAATCTAACGTATAGGATCCATCATGTCAGCTCTCCTCTCTCTCTGGTACTATACTGTCTAATCTAACGACTAGGATCCATCATGTCAGCTCTCCTCTCCTCTCTGGTACTATACTGTCTAATCTAACGTATAGGATCCATCATGTCAGCTCTCCTCTCCTCTGGTACTATACTGTCTAATCTAACGTATAGGATCCATCATGTCAGCTCTCCTCTCCTCTCTGGTACTATACTGTCTAATCTAACGTATAGGATCCATCATGTCAGCTCTCCTCTCTGGTACTATACTGTCTAATCTAACGATAGGATCCATCATGTCAGCTCTCCTCTCTGGTACTATACTGTCTAATCTAACGTATAGGATCCATCATGTCAGCTCTCCTCTCCTCTCTGGTACTACTATACTGTCTAATCTAACGTATAGGATCCATCATGTCAGCTCTCCTCTCTGGTACTATACTGTCTAATCTAACGTATAGGATCCATCATGTCAGCTCTCTCTCTGGTACTATACTGTCTAATCTAACGATAGGATCCATCATGTCAGCTCTCCTCTCCTCTCTGGTACTATACTGTCTAATCTAACGTATAGGATCCATCATGTCAGCTCTCCTCTCTCTCTGGTACTATACTGTCTAATCTAACGTATAGGATCCATCATGTCAGCTCTCTCCTCTCTGGTACTATACTGTCAATCTAACGTATAGGATCCATCATGTCAACTCTCTCTCATGTCTCTCCTCTCTGGTACTATACTGTCTAATCTAACGTATAGGATCCATCATGTCAGCTCTCCTCTCCTCTCTGGTACTATACTGTCTAATCTAACGTATAGGATCCATCATGTCAGCTCTCCTCTCTCTCTGGTACTATACTGTCTAATCTAACGTATAGGATCCATCATGTCAGCTCTCCTCTCTGGTACTATACTGTCTAATCTAACGTATAGGATCCATCATGTCAGCTCTCCTCTCTGGTACTATACTGTCTAATCTAACGTATAGGATCCATCATGTCAGCTCTCCTCTCCTCTCTGGTACTATACTGTCTAATCTAACGTATAGGATCCATCATGTCAGCTCTCCTCTCTGGTACTATACTGTCTAATCTAACGATAGGATCCATCATGTCAGCTCTCCTCTCCTCTCTGGTACTATACTGTCTAATCTAACGTATAGGATCCATCATGTCAGCTCTCCTCTCCTCTCTGGTACTATACTGTCTAATCTAATCCATCATGTCACTCTCCTCTCTGGTACTAGGATCCATAGGATCCATCATCAGCTCTCCTCTCTCTCTGGTACTATACTGTCTAATCTAACGTATAGGATCCATCATGTCAGCTCTCCTCTCTCTGGTACTATACTGTCTAATCTAATCCATCATGTCAGCTCTCTCTGGTACTATACTGTCTAATCTAACGGATCCATCATGTCAGCTCTCCTCTCTGGTACTATACTGTCTAATCTAACGTATAGGATCCATCATGTCAGCTCTCCTCTCTGGTACTATACTGTCTAATCTAACGTATAGGATCCATCATGTCAGCTCTCCTCCTCTCTGGTACTATACTGTCTAATCTAACGTATAGGATCCATCATGTCAGCTGGTACTATACTGTCTCTAACGTATAGGATCCATCATGTCAGCTCTCTCTCTGGTACTATACTGTCTAATCTAACGTATAGGATCCATCATGTCAGCTCTCCTCTCTGGTACTATACTGTCTAATCTAACGATAGGATCCATCATGTCAGCTCTCCTCTCTGGTACTATACTGTCTAATCTAACGTATAGGATCCATCATGTCAGCTCTCCTCTCCTCTCTGGTACTATACTGTCTAATCTAACGTCTGGATCCATCATGTCAGCTCTCCTCTCCTCTCTGGTACTATACTGTCTAATCTAACGTATAGGATCCATCATGTCAGCTCTCCTCTCTGGTACTATACTGTCTAATCTAACGTATAGGATCCATCATGTCAGCTCTCCTCTCCTACTCTGTACTATAGGATCCATCATGTCAGCTCTCAATCTGGTACTATACTGTCTAATCTAACGTATAGGATCCATCATGTCTCTCTCCTCTCTGGTACTATACTGTCTAATCTAACGTATAGGATCCATCATGTCAGCTCTCCTCTCCTCTCTGGTACTATACTGTCTAATCTAACGAGCAGGATCCATCATGTCAGCTCTCCTCTCTGGTACTATACTGTCTAATCTAACGTATAGGATCCATCATGTCAGCTCTCCTCTCCTCTCTGGTACTATACTGTCTAATCTAACGTATAGGATCCATCATGTCAGCTCTCCTCTCCTCTCTGGTACTATACTGTCTAATCTGGTCCATCATGTCAGCTACTATACTGTCTAATCTAACGTATAGGATCCATCATGTCAGCTCTCCTCTCTGGTACTATACTGTCTAATCTAACGTTATAGGATCCATCATGTCAGCTCTCCTCTCTCTCTGGTACTATACTGTCTAATCTAACGTATAGGATCCATCATGTCAGCTCTCCCTCTCTGGTACTATACTGTCTAATCTAACGTATAGGATCCATCATGTCAGCTCTCCTCTCTCTGGTACTATACTGTCTAATCTAACGATAGGATCCATCATGTCAGCTCTCCTCTCTGGTACTATACTGTCTAATCTAACGTATAGGATCCATCATGTCAGCTCTCCTCTCTGGTACTATACTGTCTAATCTAACGTATAGGATCCATCATGTCAGCTCTCCTCTCTCTGGTACTATACTGTCTAATCTAACGTATAGGATCCATCATGTCAGCTCTCCTCTCCTCTCTGGTACTATACTGTCTAATCTAACGTATAGGATCCATCATGTCAGCTCTCCTCTCTGGTACTATACTGTCTAATCTAACGTATAGGATCCATCATGTCAGCTCTCCTCTCTGGTACTATACTGTCTAATCTAACGTATAGGATCCATCATGTCAGGTCTCCTCTCTGGTACTATACTGTCTGGGATCCATCATGTCACTCTCCTCTCTGGTACTATACTGTCTAATCTAACGTATAGGATCCATCATGTCAGCTCTCCTCTCTGGTACTATACTGTCTAATCTAACGTATAGGATCCATCATGTCAGCTCTCCTCTCCTCTCTGGTACTATACTGTCTAATCTAACGTATAGGATCCATCATGTCAGCTCTCCTCTCTGGTACTATACTGTCTAATCTAACGTATAGGATCCATCATGTCAGCTCTCCTCTCTCTCTGTACTATACTGTCTAATCTAACGATAGGATCCATCATGTCAACTCTCCTCTCCTCTCTGGTACTATACTGTCTAATCTAACGTATAGGATCCATCATGTCAGCTCTCCTCTCTCGTACTATACTGTCTAATCTAACGTATAGGATCCATCATGTCAGCTCTCCTCTCTGGTACTATACTGTCTAATCTAACGTATAGGATCCATCATGTCAGCTCTCCTCTCTGGTACTATACTGTCTAATCTAACGTATAGGATCCATCATGTCAGCTCTCCTCTCCTCTCTGGTACTATACTGTCTAATCTAACGTATAGGATCCATCATGTCAGCTCTCCTCTCCTCTCTGGTACTATACTGTCTAATCTAACGTATAGGATCCATCATGTCAGCTCTCCTCTCTGGTACTATACTGTCTAATCTAACGTATAGGATCCATCATGTCAGCTCTCCTCTCCTCTCTGGTACTATACTGTCTAATCTAACGTATAGGATCCATCATGTCAGCTCTCCTCTCTGGTACTATACTGTCTAATCTAACGATAGGATCCATCATGTCAGCTCTCCTCTCCTCTCTGGTACTATACTGTCTAATCTAACGTATAGGATCCATCATGTCAGCTCTCCTCTCTGGTACTATACTGTCTAATCTAACGTATAGGATCCATCATGTCAGCTCTCCTCTCTGGTACTATACTGTCTAATCTAACGTATAGGATCCATCATGTCAGCTCTCCTCTCCTCTCTGGTACTATACTGTCTAATCTAACGTATAGGATCCATCATGTCAGCTCTCCTCTCTCTGGTACTATACTGTCTAATCTAGCATAGGATCCATCATGTCAGCTCTCCTCTCTGGTACTATACTGTCTAATCTAACGTATAGGATCCATCATGTCAGCTCTCCTCTCTGGTACTATACTGTCTAATCTAACGTATAGGATCCATCATGTCAGCTCTCCTCTCTGGTACTATACTGTCTAATCTAACGTATAGGATCCATCATGTCAGCTCTCCTCTCTGGTACTATACTGTCTAATCTAACGTATAGGATCCATCATGTCAGCTCTCCTCTCTCTCTGGTACTATACTGTCTAATCTAACGTATAGGATCCATCATGTCAGCTCTCCTCTCCTCTCTGGTACTATACTGTCTAATCTAACGTATAGGATCCATCATGTCAGCTCTCCTCTCTGGTACTATACTCTGGGATCCATCATGTCAGCTCTCCTCTCTGGTACTATACTGTCTCTAACGTATAGGATCCATCATGTCAGCTCTCCTCTCCTCTCTGGTACTATACTGTCTAATCTAACGTATAGGATCCATCATGTCAGCTCTCCTCTCTGGTACTATACTGTCTAATCTAACGTATAGGATCCATCATGTCAGCTCTCCTCTCTCTGGTACTATACTGTCTAATCCATCAACAACTCTCCTCTCTGGTACTATACTGTCTAATCTAACGGGATCCATCATGTCAGCTCTCCTCTCTGGTACTATACTGTCTAATCTAGCATTATAGGATCCATCATGTCAGCTCTCCTCTCTCTCTGGTACTATACTGTCTAATCTAACGTATAGGATCCATCATGTCAGCTCTCCTCTCTGGTACTATACTGTCTAATCTAACGTATAGGATCCATCATGTCAGCTCTCCTCTCTGGTACTATACTGTCTAATCTAACGTATAGGATCCATCATGTCAGCTCTCCTCTCTGGTACTATACTGTCTAATCTAACGTATAGGATCCATCATGTCAGCTCTCCTCTCTGGTACTATACTGTCTAATCTAACGTATAGGATCCATCATGTCACCTCTCTCTGGTACTATACTGTCTAATCTAACGTATAGGATCCATCATGTCAGCTCTCCTCTCTGGTACTATACTGTCTAATCTAACGTATAGGATCCATCATGTCAGCTCTCCTCTCCTCTCTGGTACTGGTACTATACTGTCTAATCTAACGTATAGGATCCATCATGTCAGCTCTCCTCTCTGGTACTATACTGTCTAATCTAACGATAGGATCCATCATGTCAGCTCTCCTCTCTGGTACTATACTGTCTAATCTAACGTATAGGATCCATCATGTCAGCTCTCCTCTCCTCTCTGGTACTATACTGTCTAATCTAACGTATAGGATCCATCATGTCAGCTCTCCTCTCTGGTACTATACTGTCTAATCTAACGTATAGGATCCATCATGTCAGCTCTCCTCTCTCTGGTACTATACTGTCTAATCTAACGTTATAGGATCCATCATGTCAGCTCTCCTCTCTCTCTGGTACTATACTGTCTAATCTAACGTATAGGATCCATCATGTCAGCTCTCCTCTCTGGTACTATACTGTCTAATCTAACGTATAGGATCCATCATGTCAGCTCTCCTCTCCTCTCTGGTACTATACTGTCTAATCTAACGTATAGGATCCATCATGTCAGCTCTCCTCTCTCTGGTACTATACTGTCTAATCTAACGTATAGGATCCATCATGTCAGCTCTCCTCTCTCTCTGGTACTATACTGTCTAATCTAACGTATAGGATCCATCATGTCAGCTCTCCTCTCCTCTCTGGTACTATACTGTCTAATCTAACGTATAGGATCCATCATGTCAGCTCTCCTCTCTGGTACTATACTGTCTAATCTAACGTATAGGATCCATCATGTCAGCTCTCTCCTCTCTGGTACTATACTGTCTCCTCTCTGGTAATCTAACGTATAGGATCCATCATGTCAGCTCTCCTCTCTCTCTGGTACTATACTGTCTAATCTAACGTATAGGATCCATCATGTCAGCTCTCCTCTCCATCATGTCCAGCTCTCCTCTCTGGTACTATACTGTCTAATCTAACGTATAGGATCCATCATGTCAGCTCTCCTCTCCTCTCTGGTACTATACTGTCTAATCTAACGTATAGGATCCATCATGTCAGCTCTCCTCTCTGGTACTATACTGTCTAATCTAACTAACGTATAGGATCCATCATGTCAGCTCTCCTCTCCTCTCTGGTACTATACTGTCTAATCTAACGTATAGGATCCATCATGTCAGCTCTCCTCTCTGGTACTATACTGTCTAATCTAACGATAGGATCCATCATGTCAGCTCTCCTCTCTGGTACTATACTGTCTAATCTAACGTATAGGATCCATCATGTCAGCTCTCCTCTCCTCTCTGGTACTATACTGTCTAATCTAACGTATAGGATCCATCATGTCAGCTCTCCTCTCTCTGGTACTATACTGTCTAATCTAACGTATAGGATCCATCATGTCAGCTCTCCTCTCTCTCTGGTACTATACTGTACTAATCTAACGTATAGGATCCATCATGTCAGCTCTCCTCTCCTCTCTGGTACTATACTGTCTAATCTAACGTATAGGATCCATCATGTCAGCTCTCCTCTCTGGTACTATACTGTCTAATCTAACGTATAGGATCCATGTCACTATACTGTCTAATCTAACGTATAGGATCCATCATGTCAGCTCCCTCTCCTCTCTGGTACTATCCATCTGTCTAATCTCTGGTACTATACTGTAATCTAGGATCCATCATGTCAGCTCTCCTCTCCTCTCTGGTACTATACTGTCTAATCTAACGTATAGGATCCATCATGTCAGCTCTCTCTCTCTGGTACTATACTGTCTAATCTAACGATAGGATCCATCATGTCAGCTCTCCTCTCCTCTCTGGTACTATACTGTCTAATCTAACGTATAGGATCCATCATGTCAGCTCTCCTCTCTGGTACTATACTGTCTAATCTAACGTATAGGATCCATCATGTCAGCTCTCCTCTCTCTCTGGTACTATACTGTCTAATCTAACGTATAGGATCCATCATGTCAGCTCTCCTCTCTCTAACGTATAGGATCCATCATGTCAGCTCTCTCTCTGGTACTATACTGTCTAATCTAACGTATCCCCCTCCATCATGTCAGCTCTCCTCTCCTCTCTGGTACTATACTGTCCCTAATCTAACGTATAGGATCCATCATGTCAGCTCTCCTCTCTGGTACTATACTGTCTAATCTAACGTATAGGATCCATCATGTCAGCTCTCCTCTCTGGTACTATACTGTCTAATCTAACGTATAGGATCCATCATGTCAGCTCTCCTCTCCTCTCTGGTACTATACTGTCTAATCTAACGTATAGGATCCATCATGTCAGCTCTCCTCTCTGGTACTATACTGTCTAATCTCTAACGTATAGGATCCATCATGTCAGCTCTCCTCTCCTCTCTGGTACTATACTGTCTACTATACTGTCTAATCTAACATAGGATCCATCATGTCAGCTCTCCTCTCCTCTCTGGTACTATACTGTCTAATCTAACGTATAGGATCCATCATGTCAGCTCTCCTCTCTGGTACTATACTGTCTAATCTAACATTATAGGATCCATCATGTCAGCTCTCCTCTCCTCTCTGGTACTATAGATGTCTAATCTAACGTAGGATCCATCATGTCAGCTCTCCTCTCTGGTACTATACTGTCTAATCTAACGTATAGGATCCATCATGTCAGCTCTCCTCTCCTCTCTGGTACTATACTGTCTAATCTAACGTATAGGATCCATCATGTCTAATCTAGCACGTAGGATCTCTCCTCTCTGGTACTATACTGTCTAATCTAACGTATAGGATCCATCATGTCAGCTCTCCTCTCTCTGGTACTATACTGTCTAATCTAACGTATAGGATCCATCATGTCAACTCTCCTCTCTGGTACTATACTGTCTAATCTAACGTATAGGATCCATCATGTCAGCTCTCCTCTCCTCTCTGGTACTATACTGTCTAATCTAACGAGGGATCCATCATGTCAGCTCTCCTCTCTGGTACTATACTGTCTAATCTAACGTATAGGATCCATCATGTCAGCTCTCCTCTCCTCTCTGGTACTATACTGTCTAATCTAACGTATAGGATCCATCATGTCAGCTCTCCTCTCTGGTACTATACTGTCTAATCTAACGTATAGGATCCATCATGTCAGCTCTCCTCTCTGGTACTATACTGTCTAATCTAACGTATAGGATCCATCATGTCAGCTCTCCTCTCTGGTACTATACTGTCTAATCTAACGTATAGGATCCATCATGTCAGCTCTCCTCTCTGGTACTATACTGTCTAATCTAACGTATAGGATCCATCATGTCAGCTCTCCTCTCCTCTCTGGTACTATACTGTCTAATCTAACGTATAGGATCCATCATGTCAGCTCTCCTCTCCTCTCTGGTACTATACTGTCTAATCTAACGTATAGGATCCATCATGTCAGCTCTCCTCTCTGGTACTATACTGTCTAATCTAACGTATAGGATCCATCATGTCAGCTCTCCTCTCCTCTCTGGTACTATACTGTCCCTCTAATCGTATAGGATCCATCATGTCAGCTCTCCTCTCTGGTACTATACTGTCTAATCCACGCATCATGGATCCATCATGTCAGCTCTCCTCTCTGGTACTATACTGTCTAATCTAACGTATAGGATCCATCATGTCAGCTCTCTCTCCTCTCTGGTACTATACTGTCTAATCTAACGTATAGGATCCATCATGTCAGCTCTCCTCTCTGGTACTATACTGTCTAATCTAACGATAGGATCCATCATGTCAGCTCTCCTCTCCTCTCTGGTACTATACTGTCTAATCTAACTAGTATAGGATCCATCATGTCAGCTCTCTCTCCTCTCTGGTACTATACTGTCTAATCTAACGTATAGGATCCATCATGTCAGCTCTCCTCTCTGGTACTCTCTGGTACTATCTGTCAGCTCTCCTCTCTGGTACTATACTGTCTAATCCCGTATAGGATCCATCATGTCAGCTCTCCTCTATACTGTCTAATCTAACGTATAGGATCCATCATGTCAGCTCTCCTCTCTCTCTGGTACTATACTGTCTAATCTAACGTATAGGATCCATCATGTCAGCTCTCCTCTCTGGTACTATACTGTCTAATCTAACGTATAGGATCCATCATGTCAGCTCTCCTCTCTGGTACTATACTGTCTAATCTAACGTATAGGATCCATCATGTCAGCTCTCCTCTCCTCTCTGGTACTATACTGTCTAATCTAACGTATAGGATCCATCATGTCAGCTCTCCTCTCTGGTACTATACTGTCTAATCTAACGTATAGGATCCATCATGTCAGCTCTCCTCTCTCTGGTACTATACTGTCTAATCTAACGTATAGGATCCATCATGTCAGCTCTCCTCTCCTCTCTGGTACTATACTGTCTAATCTAGCATTATAGGATCCATCATGTCAGCTCTCCTCTCTGGTACTATACTGTCTAATCTAACGTATAGGATCCATCATGTCAGCTCTCCTCTCTGGTACTATACTGTCTAATCTAACGTATAGGATCCATCATGCTCAGCTCTCCTCTCTCTCTCCTCTCTGGTACTATACTGTCTAATCTAACGTATAGGATCCATCATGTCAGCTCTCCTCTCTGGTACTATACTGTCTAATCTAACGTATAGGATCCATCATGTCAGCTCTCCTCTCTCTCTGGTACTATACTGTCTAATCTAACGTATAGGATCCATCATGTCAGCTCTCCTCTCCTCTCTGGTACTATACTGTCTAATCTAACGTATAGGATCCATCATGTCAGCTCTCCTCTCCTCTCTGGTACTATACTGTCTAATCTAACGTATAGGATCCATCATGTCACTCTCCTCTCTGGTATATACTGTCCTAGCATATAGGATCCACCATGTCAGCTCTCCTCTCTGGTACTATACTGTCTAATCTAACGTATAGGATCCATCATCTCCTCTCTGGTACAGTCTAATCTAACGTATAGGATCCACCATGTCAGCTCTCTGGTACTATACTGTCTAATCTAACGTATAGGATCCATCATGTCAGCTCTCCTCTCTGGTACTATACTGTCTAATCTAACGTATAGGATCCATCATGTCAGCTCTCCTCTCCTCTCTGGTACTATACTGTCAGCTCCTCTAATCTATACTGTATAGGATCCACCATGTCAGCTCTCCTCTCTGGTACTATACTGTCTAATCTAACGTATAGGATCCATCATGTCAGCTCTCCTCTCTGGTACTATACTGTCTAATCTAACGTATAGGATCCATCATGTCAGCTCTCCTCTCCTCTCTGGTACTATACTGTCTAATCTAACGTATAGGATCCATCAGGATCTCATCTCTGGTACTATACTGTCTAATCTAGCTCTCCATCATGTCAGCTCCTCTCTGGTACTATACTGTCTAATCTAACGTATAGGATCCATCATGTCAGCTCTCCTCTCCTCTCTGGTACTATACTGTCTAATCTAACGTATAGGATCCATCATGTCAGCTCTCCTCTCCTCTCTGGTACTATACTGTCTAATCTAACGTATAGGATCCATCATGTCCTCTCCTCTCTGGTACTATACTGTCTAATCAGCTCTCCATCATCTCTCCTCTCTCTGGTACTATACTGTCTAATCTAGCATTATAGGATCCATCATGTCAGCTCTCCTCTCCTCTCTGGTACTATACTGTCTAATCTAACGTATAGGATCCATCATGTCAGCTCTCCTCTCCTCTGGTACTATACTGTCTAATCTAACGTTATAGGATCCACCATGTCAGGTACTATCCACCATCATGTCAGCTCTCCTCTCCTCTCTGGTACTATACTGTCTAATCTAACGTATAGGATCCATCATGTCAGCTCTCCTCTCCTCTCTGGTACTATACTGTCTAATCTAACGACAAATTCCTGCCCAAATAAGTTAACTTTCTCCCTCCCCCTCCCTCCCTCCCTCCCCCTCCCTCCCTCCCTAGCCTCTCTCCCTCCCTCCCTCCCTCCCAGCTCTCTCCCTCCCTCCCTCCTCCCTACTCTCTCTCCCCCCCTCCCTCCCTCCCTACTCCCTCCTCTCCCTCCCTCCCTCCCTCCCTCCCTACTCTCTCTCCCCTCCCTCCCTCCCTCCCTCCCTCCTCCCTCCTCTCCTCCCTCCCTCCCTCCCTCCCTCCCTCTCCCCCTCCCTCCTTCCCTCTCCCTCCCTCCCTCCCTCCCTCCCTCCTTCCCTCTCCTCCCTCCCTCCCTCCCTCTCCTCCCTACTCCCTCTCCCCCTCCCTCCCTCCCTACTCCCTTTCCCCTCCCTCCCTCCCTACTCCCTCTCCCCCTCCCTACTCCCTCTCCCCCTCCCTCCCTCCCTACTCCCTCTCCCCCTCCTCCCTCCCTACTCCCTCCTCCCTCCCTCCCTCCCTACTCCCTCCCTCCCTAGATCCCTCCCTCCCTCTCCCCTACTCCCTCTCCCCTCCCTCCCTCCCTCCCTCCTCCCTACTCCCTCTCCCCTCTCCTCCCCCTCCCTCCCTACTCCCTCCCCCTCCCTACTCCCTCCCCCTCCCTCCCTACTCCCTCCCTCCTTCCCCCTCCTCCCTCCCTCCCAGATCCTGCCCAGTATATCCAACGCCCAGCCAGCGGTGAGGAACATGGCAGTCGTGTGTTTGGGGACGTGTGCTCTCCACAGCAAAGACCTGGTCAACACACATCTGGTGCTGCTGCTGCAGGTACCACAATAATCACCCTCTGTCTCTGTAGATAGCCCAGCTAGATGAGGTCACCCTCTGTCTCTGTAGATAGCCCAGCTAGATGAGGTCAGTATCACCCTCTGTATCTCTGTAGATAGCCCAGCTAGATGAGGTATTGACCCTCTCTGTAGATAGCCCAGCTAGATGAGGTATTGACCCTCTCTGTCTCTCTGTAGATAGCCCAGCTAGATGAGGTATTGACCCTCTCTGTCTCTCTGTAGATAGCCCAGCTAGATGAGGTATTGACCCTCTCTGTCTCTCTGTAGATAGCCCAGCTAGATGAGGTCACCCTCTGTCTCTGTAGATAGCCCAGCTAGATGAGGTATTGACCCTCTCTGTCTCTCTGTAGATAGCCCAGCTAGATGAGGTCACCCTCTGTATCTCTGTAGATAGCCCAGCTAGATGAGGTCACCCTCTGTCTCTGTAGATAGCCCAGCTAGATGAGGTCACCCTCTGTCTCTGTAGATAGCCCAGCTAGATGAGGTATTGACCCTCTCTGTCTCTCTCTGTAGATAGCCCAGCTAGATGAGGTATTGACCCTCTCTGTCTCTCTGTAGATAGCCCAGCTAGACGAGGTCACCCTCTGTCTCTGTAGATAGCCAAGGTCACCCTCTGTCTCTGTAGATAGCCCACCCTCTGTCTCTGTAGATAGCCCAGCTAGATGAGGTCACCCTCTGTCTCTGTAGATAGCCCAGCTAGATGAGGTCATCTGTCTCTGTAGACCCTCTATCTGTCTCTGTAGATAGCCCAGCTAGATGAG
>NW_027039304.1:15000-55581 GCF_034236695.1 Oncorhynchus nerka | reverse complement strand
AGGAAGAGGAGAGAGGGAGAGAGAGAGAGAGGAGGGAGGAAGAGAGAGAGAGAGAGAGAGAGAGAGAGAGGGAGGAAGAGAGAGAGAGGAGGGAGGAAGAGAGAGAGAGGAGAGGAGAGAAGAGGAAGAGAAAGAGAGGAGGAAGAGGAAGAGAAGGAGAGAGGAGGGAAAGAGAGAGAGGGGAGGAGAGAGAGAGGAGGGAGGAAGAGAGAGAGGAGGGAGGAAGAGAGAGAGGAGGGAGGAAGAGAGAGAGAGGAGGGAGGAAGAGAGAGGAGGGAGGAAGAGAGAGAGGAGGGAGGAAGAGAGAGAGAGGAGGCAGGAAGAGTGAGAGAGGAGGGAGGAAGAGAGAGAGAGGAGGGAGGAAGAGTGAGAGGAGGGAGGAAGAGAGAGAGGAGGGAGGAAGAGAGAGAGAGGAGGGAGGAAGAGGGAGAGGAGGGAGGAAGAGAGAGAGGAGGGAGGAAGAAAGAAGAGGGAGGAAGAGAGAGAGGAGGGAGGAAGAGAGAGAGAGGAGGGAGGAAGAGAGAGAGAGAGGAGGGAGGAAGAGAGAGAGAGAGGAAGGAGAGAAGGAGAGGAGAGAGGAGGGAGGAAGAGAGAGAGGGGAGGGAGGAAGAGCGAGAGAGGAGGGAGGAAGAGAGAGAGAGGAGGGAGGAAGAGAGAGAGAGGAGGGAGGAAGAGTGAGAGAGGAGGGAGGAAGAGAGAGAGAGAGGAGAGAGGGAGGAAGAGAGAGGAGGGAGGAAGAGAGAGAGGAGGAGAAGAGAAGAGGAGAGAGAGAGGAGGAGGGAGGAAGAGGAGAGGAGGGAGGAGAGAGAGAGGGAGAGTGAGAGAGAAGGGAGGAAGAGTGAGAGAGGAGGGAGGAAGAAACGAAAGAGGGAGGAAGAGAGAGAGAGGAGGGAGGAAGAGAGAGAGAGAGGAGGGAGGAAGAGAGAGAGAGGAGGGAGGAAGAGAGAGAGAGGAGGGAGGAAGAGAGAGAGAGAGGAGGGAGGAAGAGAGAGAGGAGGGAGGAAGAGAGAGAGGGGAGGGAGGAAGAGCGAGAGAGGAGGGAGGAAGAGAGAGAGAGGAGGGAGGAAGAGAGAGAGGAGGGAGGAAGAGGGAGAGAGGAGGGAGGAAGAGAGAGAGAGAGAGAGAGGAGGGAGGAAGAGGGAGAGAGCAGGGAGGAAGAGAGAGAGAGAGCGAGAGAGAGGAAGAGAGAGAGAGAGAGAGAGAGAGGAGGGAGGAAGAGAGAGAGGAGGGAGGAAGAGTGAGAGAGGGAGGAAGAGTGAGAGAGGAGGGAGGAAGAGAGAGAGGAGGGAGGAAGAGAGAGAGAGGAGGGTGTAAGAGTGAGAGAGGAGGAAGGAAGAGTGAGAGAGGAGGGAGGAAGAGAGAGAGAGGAGGGAGGAAGAGTGAGAGAGGATGGAGGAAGAGAGAGAGGAGGGAGGAAGAGTGAGAGAGGAGGGAGGAAGAGTGAGGGAGGAAGATAGAGAGAGGAGGGAGGAAGAGAGAGAGGAGGGAGGAAGAGAGAGAGAGGAGGGAGGAAGAGAGAGAGGAGGGAGGAAGAGAGAGAGGAGGGAGGAAGAGAGAGAGGAGGGAGGAAGAGAGAGAGGAGGGAGGAAGAGAGAGAGAGGAGGGAGGAAGAGAGAGAGAGGAGGGAGGAGAGAGAGAGAGAGGAAGAGGGAGAGAGGAGGAAGAGGAAGAGAGAGAGAAGAGAGAGAGAGGGAGGAAGAGAGAGAGAGGAGGGAGGAAGAGAGAGAGAGAGGGGAGGGAAGAGAGAGAGAGAGAGAGGAGGGAGGAGAGAGAGGAGGGAGGAAGAGAGAGAGGGGGAGAGAGAGAGAGGAGGAGGAAGAGCAGAGAGGAGGAGGAAGAGAGAGAGAGGGAGGGTGAGAGAGAGAGGAGGGAGGAAGAGAGAGAGGAGGGAGGAAGAGAGAGAGGAGGGAGGGAAGAGAGAGAGAGGAGAGAGAGGAGGAGGGAAGAGGAGAGAGGAGGGAGGAAGAGAGAGAGGCAGGGAGGAAGAGAGAGAGAGAGGGAGGAAGAGGAGAGAGGAGGGAGGAAGAGAGAGGGAGAAGAGAGAGAGGAGGGAGGAAGAGAGAGAGGAGGAGGGAGGAAGAGAGAGAGAGGAGGGAGGAAGAGTGAGAGAGGAGGGAGGAAGAGAGAGAGAGGAGGGAGGAAGAGAGAGAGAGGAGGGAGGAAGAGTGAGAGGAGGGAGGAAGAGAGAGAGGAGGGACGAAGAGTGAGAGAGAAGGGAGGAAGAGTGAGAGAGGAGGGAGGAAGAGAGAGGGAGAAGAGAGGGAGAGAGGGAGAGAGAGAGAGGAGGGAGGAAGAGAGAGAGGGAGGAGGAGAGAGAGAGGAGGGAGGAAGAGAGAGAGAGGAGGGAGGAAGAGAGAGAGAGGAGGGAGGAAGAGAGAGAGGAGGGAGGAAGAGAGAGAGAGGAGGGAGGAAGAGAGAGAGAGAGGAGGGAGGAAGAGAGAGAGAGAGGGGAGGAAGAGAGAGAGGAGGGAGGAAGAGAGAGAGAGAGGGAGGAAGAGAGAGAGGAGGGAGGAAGAGGGAGAGAGGAGGGAGGAAGAGAGAGAGAGGAGAGAGGAGGAGGAAGAGGGAGAGAGGAGGGAGGAAGAGAGAGAGAGGGAGAGAGAGAGAGAGAGGAGAGAGAGAGGAGGGAGGAAGAGAGAGAGGAGGGAGGAAGAGTGAGAGAGGAGGAGAGGAGAGAGGAGGGAGGAAGAGGGAGAGAGGAGGGAGGAAGAGAGAGAGAGGAGGGTGTAAGAGGGAGGAAGAGAGAGAGAGGGAGGAGGAAGAGAGAGAAGAGGAGGGAGGAAGAGAGAGAGAGGAGGGAGGAAGAGAGAGGAGGGAGGAAGAGAGAGAGGAGGAGAGGAGAGAGAGAGGAGGAGGGAAGAGTGAGAGGAGGAGGAAGAGAGAGAGAGGGACGGAAGAGTGAGAGAGAAGGGAGGAAGAGGAGAGAGGAGGGAGGAAGAAACGAAAGATATGATGATGACAACATATTACATGATGACATGAGAGACTACATATTTATTTACTTTACTTATTATTATTAACATATTTATTTAATATATTACATTTATTTACTATTATATTATTACATATTACTTATTATTATTATATATTATTTACATTATTTATTATTTATTTATTAACATATCATATTATTATTTACTTATTATTATTATTATATATTATTTATTATCATATATTATTATTTACTTATATTATTAATACATACTTATCATATTTACTATTTATTTACTATTATTACACATATTATATTATTATTTACTATTATTAATACTATATTAATATTTATTATTATCTTTATGCATATTATCATTATTATCATTACTTAATATTATTACATATTATTATTTACTTTATTTATTATTTATATTAATTACATATTTACATATTTATTTACTTTTATCATTTATTATTATTTACTTAAATATTATTATATTATTTATTATCATATTATTTATATTATTATTTATTTATTTGACCTTAATATTATTATTTATTTATTTTAATATATATTTTATTTTACTTATTATATTTATTTTATTTTGGAGAGAGGAGGAGGAGAGAGGAGGAGGAGGAGGAGGAGGAGAGGATTATTAGAAAGGAGGAGGAGGAGAGAGGAGGGATTGGAGGGAGGATGGAGGAGAATGAAACGGAGGAGACAGAGGAGTGACGGAGGAGAGAGGATGGGATGATGGGAGCGGAGGGAGGACAGAGAGAGCCAGGAGTGGATGGAGGGAAACAGAGAGGGAGGAGGGATGACAGAGATGGAGGGATGGAGACAGAGGGAGGGATGGAGAGAGTTATGAAATCAAATCTTTCTAACCCACCGCATACAGAGAGAGAGCTTGAAAGGATACAGAGAGAGTGGTTTACATCACATTATTATTTACACGCTATTTATTTATTAATACATCTATTCATCGCTATTATTATCTGTTCACATCAAGTTATTATTATATATACATACTATATTTATTATTTACATATTATATACATATTATTTATTACATATTTATATATTATTATTATATATTTATTATATATTACATATATTATTTACTTATATTATATATTATTTATTATTTAACTACATTTATTACTTATTATTAAAATATTTATTATTATTATTTTGATACATATATTGATTATACATTATTTATTATTATTTACTACACATATTATTATTTATTGATAATATTATATTATGATACATTATATATTATTTATTTAATACATATTATTACATATTTACATATACTATTTATTATTTATTATACTATGTATTTTTACTACTATTATTATTATTACATATACATACATATTATTATTTATTATTATGATTTATATTATACATATTATTATTTATTACTATTGACATTTACATATATTATTATTTATGATACATATTATTATATTTATTTTTACTACATTATTACATATTATTTATTACTAATACATATATTTACTTACTTTATAATATTACATATTTACTTTATGACATTACATTATTATTATTACTTATTATTTTTACAAATATATTACATATTACTAATATTATTTACTATTTATTTATTAAACATTTATTATTTATTTATTTAAATATCATATTATTATTATTATTTACATATTTACACATTATTATTTATTATTTATTTTATATTTATACATTATTACTTATAATATTACATACTTACTACATTAAATTATTTATATTTATCAAATGTTATATTTGATCTACATACTTATATTTATTGATATTACTTATATTTATCTACATAGTTAGGCTTTATTATCTAGTTGATATTTATTGCTTTATATTTATTGCTAGGCTTATACTTATTAAATTTTATATTTATCTAGATGATATGTTACATACTTATTATCTACATACTTGCGTTTATACATATGTACTTATATCTGCTATCAATACTACTCTAGATGATATTCTCAATATCTGATCAATACTTTTATATGATATGTCTCTTTCATCTTATTGCTATTATCTAGTTGATATGTCTCAATAGTTATAATTTATTGCTTACTTATATTTATTACATGATATGTCTCTTAACATCTACTTATACTATTTATTAAATTCTTGTCTAGATGATATGTCTCATTACTCTGGCTATCAATTAGCATTTCCAGATTTATTGCTATTACTTCTAGTTTATTGCTATTACTTATAGTTTATTTAGACTGATATTTATATATTATCTTTCTATATTTACCATTCACTTGTTCTATCTAGATGATATGTCTCATTATACTTCAATATTATCTATTGCTATGTCTCAACTCCACATCAATAATTAAATATTTGATATGTCCCTATCATCTACATCAATAACATTAAATTGATATGTCTCAATATCTACATTGGTCATTACTTATATTTATTGTCTATTATTACTTATATTTATTGCTATTACTTATAGATGATATGTACTTATACATCTACATTATTTATATTTATTACATTGTCTATAAGTTTATCTACATTGGCTTGCGTTTATTGCTATTATTTATTATATTACACACATATTATTATTATTTATTTACATATTTATTATTTATTTACAATACATATTATTATTTACATAACATTCATATTTATTTATTATATTACACATATTACTATTACATTATTTACATTATATTATTTATTATTTAATATTTACATTTAATACATTTACATATTATATTATTTATTAATACATATATTATTTACATATTATTATATTATTTATTTACATATATATACATATTTATATATTTATTACTAATACACATATTTATTATTAATACATATTATATTATATATATTTACATATATTATTTATTATTTATATAATACATATTATTATATTTATTTACTTAAACATATTATTTATTTACTTATATTATTATTCATTTATTATTTACATATTATATATTATTATTTACTAACATTTATTATTTATTTACTTAATATAACATTTATTTATTATTTATTATTTACTATTATATTATTACATTATTATTTATTACATACTTATGATAATGTATTACTTATCTATTTATTACATTTAGATGATATGTCTCATAATATCTACATTATTTATTACATAGATGATATGTTATTATCTACTTGCAGGCTTCATTGCTATTACTCTAGCCCCATTTAGATGATTATTGTCTCCTTGCTATTATCTATACTTATTACTATTACTTATATTTATTGCTATTACTATATGATAAATTTTTTTGTTTATTGCTATTACTTATATCTAGATTACTTATATTTTATTGATCCATTATCATTTATATTTATTGATATTACTTACATTTATCAATACTTATATTTATTACTATGTACTTATATTTATTAAATTTCTTTATATTTATTGCTATTATATGTCTCATTGGTATACTTATATACTATTACTGTACTGATATGTCTAATAAAATACATTGGTACATAGTTATCTAGATGATATGTCTCATATCTGTTATTATCTAGATGATATTATTATTACTATATTTATTAAATTTGAAATTATATTATTAAACATATTCTCATATTTATTACATATTTAAATTTATTGCTATTATTTATATTAAATACGATAACTTATATTTATTTAAACATATATCTAAAATTACATACTTATTTGAAAACAAATTTTTATATTATTTTTATTACATCATTACTTATTATTATATATGTCTATTTATTACATTTATATATTAAATTTCTTTATATTTATTGCTATTATTTGCGTTTATTGGCTATTACTTATATTTATTGCTATCTTATGCATTAAGTGTCCTTATATTTATTACATATTTATATTTATTGCTATGATATGTCTATTTATTACATACTTATATTTATTGCTATTACTTATGTTTATTGCTATTACTCCTCAATATCTACATTGGCTATATATTTATTGATATTACTTAACATCTTATTACATTATCAGAGCTTATGTTTTTATCTACATTACTTATATTTATATATTGTTACTTTATATTTATATATTACTTATATTTATGATATGTCTCACTTATCTACTTTATTGCTGATATTATATTTATATCATATTTATATTTATTACATATGTCTTAATCTATTTATTAATATTTCCAGGCTTATCTAAATATTTATATTTATCACTATACTTATAATGATGATATATTATCTACATTTATCTACATTGGTCAGTTATCTAACATGACATTTATCAATATTACATTTTATATGACTACTTATGACATGATATGTTTCAATATCTACATTGGCCGTTATATTTATTACATATCTAGATGATATTTATTGTCATCTACATTTACATTTCTAGATGATATGTCTCTTTATATATCTATTACTTATAATATATTGCATATCTTTCTCATCTTTATGATATTTAGGTTTATTGCTATTACTTAATATTATTACATTTGCGTTTATTGCTATGTACTTGTCATCTTACATTTATATTTATTACATACTTATATTTATTACATCTTACATTATTACATTTATATTTCCAATTATGTTGATAAATTTTTATATCATACACATTTTCTATATTTATTATATATTTATAATATTACATGATGATATGTCTAAATTTCTACATTGGTTACATATTTATATTTATTACATTTATATCTACATTTATTGCTACTTATAATATTTATGTCTAACTTATATTATTATTTATTGCTTATTGCTCAATATCTACATTTATTAATATTTATATTATTTATTAAATTTATATTATTTATTACTTTATATTTATTATTACATTATTTATTATTAGATGATATGTATTTATTACATCTACATACTACTGCTACTTCATTCTACATAATATCTAGATGATATGTACTCCTACATCTACTTGGCTGTTTACAATACCTACATAATCTATCTAGATGATAGTGTCTACAACATTCATCACATTATTAATTTATTTAGATGATATGTCTCACTATTATCTACATTATTATTATTTATTACATTATATTACTTATTGGCATTTATACATATTACTATTTTACATTATTATTATAAACATTATATTATATGTATATACATTATATATCATTATTTATTTACTATTTACATATTATACATTATTTATACATTACATATTTATTTACTAACACATTATTATTTATTTACTTAACATATTTATTATTTATTTATAACATTTACATTATTTATTATTTAACATATTATATATTATTACGATGCATATTATTTAATATGTTAACATTATTATTTATTATTTACTAAACATATTATTATTTACATTTACTATAACATTATTGATGCATATATTTATTATTATTAAACATATACATTTATTATTTATTACATTATATATTATTTAACAATCATTTACATATTATGTTATTTACTAAATATTATTATACATTATTTACTATTATTTAATATAACATTTAACATTATTATTTATTAACATATATTATTTACTTATTTACAATATTTACTATTAACATTATTACTAAACATTATTGCATTTATTACATTTATACATTTATTTATTGGACATATAATATTTATTACATTTATAATATTTATTACATTTATATTATTTATAATATTTATATACATTTATTGCTATTATTTTATTACATTTATATTATTATACATATATTATTACATATTTATCCAAATATTTACATTTATAATATTTTATTACATTTATTGGCATTCATTATTTATTTATTTAAACAAGTACTATTGCTATTATTAACACATATTACATTTATTTTTATTTAAAACAATACTATTTATTTTAACATTTACATTATTTATATTGAAAACATATTAATATTATTTATTTACTTAAACATTTATTATTATTATTTATTTATAAAACACATATTTATTTTTACTATAATACTATTCACATTTATTTTTTTACATATTACTATTGCTACTTGCTAATACTATTAATATATTACTTCATTACATTTATTATTTATTTATTTAAAACATTATTAATATTTGGTTTTTTATTTAAAAATTTCTATTTATTTTTATTATATACTATTATATATTATGCTATATGATATTTATTACATTTGCTAATATTTATGCAATATATTGCATTCATTGCTAATTATGACATTATACTATACATTATGCCATATATATTACATTATAATATTTAATATATTTATAATATTTATATTATTTATTACATATACATTATTATATTATTAATACATTACTATATAATACTTACAATACTATAATACTATTACATATAATATCTATTACATTTACAATATCTATTAACACTATCATACTATTAACATATCATTAAACATATTACTATTAAACATATTTATATTAATTTACTATATTAAAATACTATCGTTACTAATACTAAAATACTATTTATTTATATAACACTATTAACACATCAAGACACTATTAAACATTATCACATTACACATTTATTATTTATTTGTATAAAACATATTACATTATATATTATTATTAATACTTATTACATTATATTATTATATTTATATTATTTATTACATTTATAGAGGAGTAAAACATATTATTACATTTAAGTAAGGGTGGATATTATTACATTTAGAGGGGATTATTTATTACATTTATTTTATTTACTAGGAACATTTATTATTTTTATTATTTATTTTATTATATAGGAGAGGCACAGATACATATTTACATATTATTACTAAAAACATTTTTACTTTATACATATTTATTACATTTATACACTTATATATATACTTATTGGCTACTACATATTACTTTTATTTATTACATTTACACATTTATTTATTTGATTATTTATACCATATATTACTTATTACATATTATTTATTATTACATTTATTTTTTTACATTTATATTACTATTATTATACTACATTTATTTTTTATATTATTTATTACATTTATATTTAATTACATTTATTATTACTTATTACATTTTATATTATTTATACATTTTTATTCCATTTATATTACATATTACATATTTTTATATTTATTACATTTATATTATTTATTTATTACATTATATTTATTTATATTATTTTTATTTTATTCATTTTAAACATATTTATTACATTTATAATATTTATTTTTATTTATATTATTTTACATATTATTTTTACTTAAATATTTTACATAATATTTATTGTTATATTATTACTTATTACATTTACATATTTATTACATTTGCTAATATTTATAATTATTTATTTACTTAAAAACATATACATATACTTGTTTTACTAATACTATTACATATATAATACTATATAATACTTATTATTTATTTACCAAAATATTTATTACATTTACACATTATATTACTTTTTTATTATATTACTATAATATTTTTATAAACATTTTATTACATTTATAATATTTGTAAACATTTATTACATATATTACTTGAAACATATTATATTTTTTACACATTTATTATTATTTATACTTTTTTAAACATATTAATATTTATTGCTATTATAAAACATTCACATATATTTTTAATATTACATTTTTATACTATTAATATTACTATTGCTACTATAATACTATATATTATTATTATTATTTATTTACATAAACATTTTTATTATCGGCTACTTCAACATACTCTTTATTACGGTCATACTATTAATACTTACATAATACTTATTTTTACCTTACAAAACTATCATTACCATAATTTACAATACTTGGTCACACTATTGCCACTTTTTACTTTTTTTAAACAATATTATATTATTTTATTAACATTTATTACTATTTATTACTAAACACATATTTATTAAACATTTACTATTTTATAATATTTATTAATTTATATTATTTATTAGCATTTATTACATTATATTATTTAAACATTTATTACATTTATTACATTATATTTTATTACATTTATTAAACATTTATATTATTTATTATTTTTATAAATATTTATTACATTTATTTTTTATTTTTTTAAACTATTACATTATTTATTTATTAACATATTATTACATTATATATTATATATTATATTAACACATTTATTATTTATTTATATATTTATCATAAACATATATTTATTTACTACTTATATTTACTATATATACATATTTATTTTTACTATATAAATATATATTATTATTTATTATTTAATACATTACATACATTATTTATTACTAAAACATTATGACATTATATATTAACATACATATTATTATTTATTATTTAACATATTATTACTTATTATTATTTATATTTACATATTATATTATTTATTTAAAACATTATATTATTATTTACTAAAACACATTTATTATTTATTTATATTAACATTTATTATTATTATTTACTAATAAACACATTTATTTTATTAAAACATTTACATGATTTATATAACACATATTATATTTTATTAAAAACATATATACATATTTATTTACTTAAAATCATTTATTACTTATTTTTACATTACATTATTATTTATTTATTATAGTACACATACATATTTTTATTTACATTCCATACATATTTTTTCACTACGGTTCATACACGGCGTTATTATTCCATATTACGCCATTATTCCATATTACACATTGCCCATACGCTATTGTCTATTATTTACATTGGCTATTCCATACATATTATTATTCCATACACATTTATTCCATTACATGCCACATATTCCATATTTACATTCCATATTAATATTTTAATATTCCACATATTTTTTAATATTATTCGACATATTTTTTTATTCCATATTACTTTATTATTATTCCATACACATGCCGTTATTCCATATTACTACATATTATTATTATTATTATACTCCGCACACTCGATTTACGTTAGGGTATTTACGATTGTGTCTATTATTAGCGATATAATACATTGATACATTATTCTGTATATTTATCAGAGAATAGCGGGGGCGTAGATATTGAAGTGGGGGCGATTTGCCCCGAGAATAATTACATTCGCCGGGCGGCTATTTCTCGATGGGTGGCGCTATTTACTAAAACATTTATATATTATTTACTATATAATATTATTATTTATGCATTTAAACATTTAATATTTATAATATTTATTGCTATTAGTTTTATTATTTATTACATTTAAATATTTATTATTTATTTATTTATAACATTTATTATTTTTATTATTTATTGTCATTTAATATTTATTGCTATTTATTTGGCTTATAATATTTATTGCTATTTATAATATTTATTATTATTAAATGACAACATTTATAACTTATTTTTTACTTAATACTACAATTTTATAAAACTATTACACATTATATTTATTTAACATACACTATTATTTTTTTATTAAAACATATTATTATTATTACTTCATTGCCACTTCATAATACTTGATAATATTATTTATTTACATTGCTACTATAATACTATTTATTTACTTTTAAACATTTATTATTTATTTTTACTTATTATTTATATTATTATTACATTTATAATTTTTACATATTGGTATTTATATTATTTACGTCATATTATTTATTATTATTTATTACATTTATAGGAGGGAGGAATAGGGATATTTATTGGTAGGAGGAAGAGAGAGAGGAGGCAAGATATTAGAGAGGAGGGAGGAAGAGAGAGAGAGAGGGAGGAAGAGGAGAGGAGGGAGGAAGAGAGAGAGAGGGAGGGACATTATAAAGAGGGAGGAAGAGAGAGAGAATATTTATTACATTTATATTTTTTTTATAAACATATTATTACATTATTTATTTTTTATTTAAACATATTATTATTTATTTACTACTATAATTACTTATTATTTATAATTTACTTAATAAACATATTATTATTTATTTTTACTATTGTTATCTTATTTTATAAAACATTATTAAACATATTATTATTTTTACATTATACTATAATACTTATTTATTTACACATTTATATTTTTACCAAATATTTATAATATTTAAAAATATTTATATTATTTATTTTTTATTACATTTATACATTTATTAAAACATATATATTTATTAATAAAACATATTACTATTACATTTATTATTTACATATTTATTACTATTTACATATTTATTTTTGATTATTTATTTATTTAACATTTATATTATATTTATTATATTTATTACATTTATATTATTTATTACATTTATATTATTTATTACATTATAATATATTATTTATTTTTTAATACTTATTACATTTATAATATTTATATTAAGTATTGCTAAAGAGGAATATTTATTACAGGGAGGAAATGTATATTAGAGGGATTTAAGAGAGAGAGAGGAGGGAGGAGAGGAGGGAGGAAGAGAGAGGAGGGAGGTTATTTATTATTTTATATTAAATATTATATATATATTTATTATATTTATATTATTTTTACATTTATAATACTTATTACATTTATAATATATTTTAAACATAATATTTATTACATTATTTACTTTTACTATATATTACTATTTTATTTACTAAAACTTTATTACATTTATTAATACTATTGCTACTATAATTTTTACATATATTATGCTTTATTACATTTTACATATTTATTAAAATGTTTATTTACATATTTACAAAATATATACATTTATTTACTTCATAATTACTATTTATTTGCTACAACATATATTATAATATTTAACATGCTACTATATATTTATTGGCATTTACAATATATTAACATTTATTATTACATATTTTTTACTAAACATTTATTTATTTCTTATAATACATTCACATTATTAATATTTTTACATTGAAAAACATTTAATATTTATTTATTTAAAAACATATTATTATTTATTTTTATAAATATTTATTACTTAATATTTATTAAAAACATTATTACTTATTTATTTAACACATATATTTATATATTTTTATTAAGAACATAGATATTTATTTCATTTAGGATTATTTATTTTACATTTATATTTATTATTATTTAGGAAGAGAGAGAGAGAGATTATTATTTATTTTTTATTACATTATTATTATTATTTATTTTAGGAAAGCGATTTATTATTTATTTTTTATTTATCAAACATATTATTATTTATTTAAGGGAGGAAGATTAAATATTTATAAGATTTATTAGGAGGGAGGAAGATTTATTTTTTATTTAAAATATTTACATTTATTACAATATTTATTACATTTATAAACATTTATATAATTTATTTGCTTTATTTATATATTATTTATTACATTTATAAAACACATTATAATATTTATTTTTTATTACAAACATTATATTTTTATATTATTTATTTTTATAATATTTATATATTTATTACATTTATTACATTTACGGCACATTTTATAATACTATTTATTTTATTGCTACTATATTATTTATTTATTACATTTATATATTTATTTTTATTACATTTATTACATTATTTTATATTATTTATTTTTTATAATATTTATATATTTTATTGTATTTTATTATTTATTAAACACATATTACTTATATTTATTATTTTTAACATATTATTATTTATTTTTTTATTTAAATATTTATATTATTTTACATTTGTTTACATTATTATATTTATTTTTATTTAAATATTTATTACATTATTGCTATTTATACATATTTATAATATTTATAATCATTTAATATTTATTTTATTTATTACATTTACATTTATATAATATTTATTACATTTATTAATATTTATTTATTTAATATTATTATTTATTTTATTGCTAACATGAATATTTATTTACTTAAAACATTTATTATTTATTTTATAAAACATTTTTATTTATTATTATTAATTTATTACATTATAATATTTATATTATTTATTAATATTTATAATATTTATTAATATTTATTTATTAATAATTTTATTATTTATTATATGACATTTATATTATTTATTATATTTATTACATTTTTATATTTATTACATTAAACAGAATTTGTTTACAGGGGAGGGGATTTTCATTTGAAATAGATATTGGGTAGGAGATACATATTTAGGGAGATACAGGGATTTACTAGACAGGGAGGAGAGAGATTTAGGGGAGAGACATTTAGACATTTATTTATTAAACACATTTTATATTTATACATATATTTATTACATATTTATTTATTGATCATAATGACATTGCTATTTATAATATTATTACATTATAATTTTATTGCTAACCAACATTATTATACATTTATTACATATTTATTTATTACATTTATATTATTTATTACATTTATATTATTTATATAATATTTATTAGATTTTTTAGAGAGAGGAGGGATTAAGAGTGAGAGGAGGGATTTATTTAGATTACATTTAGAGAGAGATTAGGAGGGATAAGAGTGAGAGGAGGGAGGATAGAGAGAGGAGGACCTAAGAGTTAGAGAGAAGGAGGAAGAGTGAGAGAGGAGGAGGAAGAAACGAAAGAGGAGGAAGAGATTAGGAGGGATAAGAGAGGTTATTACTTATTTAAACATAATATTTATTGCTATTTTTTATTTATTACATATAATATTTATATAATATTTATTTTACATTTATACATATTTATTACATTTTTTTTAATTTTTAGCATTTATATATTTATATATTCATTCCTATAATATTTATAAAATATTTATTTACATTATAATATATATATTATTTATTTATTTATTACATTTATAATATTTATTGCTAAATATTTTTATATTTATTTATAAATATTTATATTTATTACTATTATCTACAATACTTAATAATAAAACATACATTATCTAGAGATTAGGGAGGAAACATAATACTATTAGGAAGATAGAGAGGACATAAGACTATTGAGGATTTAGGAAGAGATTATAATAGGGTAAGAGGAGAATAGGAATAATACTTATTTAGGAGAAGAGACATAATACCATTGCCAGAGTGAGAGGATGGAGGAAGATTATTAGGAGGAAGAGGAGAGAGGAGGAGGAAGATTATGAGGAGGGACATTGCCACTATTTATTTATCAAAATATTTTCACTACAATTTAACATATAATTTTAAAATAATATTATCACACTATTAAACATATTAATATTTATTTATGTCATATATATTTATTTATTGCTATTTATTCACATTTATTATTATTACATTTATATAATATTTATTACATTTATATTTTTTATATATTTTTACCTAACACATATACATATTTATTTTTTTATAAAATTTATACATTTATTAAAACATATTATAATATTTATAATATTTATTACATTTTATACATTTATATTTATAATATTTACACATTTTTACATATTTATTTATTAAACATTTAATATTATTTATTTTTTATAACACATACTTATTGCTATCTATTATTTACTTATAATACATTTCTATTATTACATTTAACATTTATTATTTATTTTATTTAAAACATTTATTATTTATATTACTTTATTAACATTATTTATTTTTTATTGCTGACTATAATATTTTTAATTGTCATTTATTATTTATTTATTTAATTTATATTTATTTATTACATTTATTACATTTGTTAATATTAAAACATATTTATTTATTGGAGGAAGAATATTAGGAGGATTTAGGATTTATATTATTTATTAGAGGAAGATATTTATATTAGGGAAGATTTAGAGAGAGGAGGGAGGAAGAGAGAGAATATTTTTTAATATTTGATTATTTTTATTTTATAATACTTACATATTATTTTTATTACATTTATATATATTATATAATATTACTATTAACTATATTATTTATTCGTTAATATTGCTATCATATATTTATTTTTTATTAAAAACATTTTACACATATAATACTGATTACATATAATACTATTTACTAATACTATATTTATTTACAATATCATTACACTTATATTTTTTATTACTATTTATCTTTATTGCTATTTACACATTTGCTAATATTTTTACATTATTAATATATTGGCATTATTAATATTTATGATGAAATTATATTACATTTTACTATATTTAAAAAACTTATATTACTTATAATACTATTATAATATTTTTACATATAATATTTATTACATATAATATTTATTGCATTTATAATATTTAGATAGATATTTATTACATTTAGAGATTTATTTTTAGAGATTACATTTAGAGAGAGATTATTCAGATTTATTAATATTATGTCAGAGGCAGAGAGATTTATGTCAGAGGCAGAGAGAGAGATGTCAGATTTAGAAGATTTATTACATTATAAAGAGATTTATTATGGCAGAGGTAGATTATTACATTTTTAGGTAAACATTATTTATTATTACATTTCATATTTATTTTTAGATTTAAACATATTATTATTTATTTTTACGGCCATTATTATTTATTATTATCATATTTAAATTTATTATTTATTTATTTAAAAACAAGTAAACATTTTATTACTTATACATTTACATATTTATTGCTATTAAACATATTTATTGCTACTTACTAATATTTATATTTATTACATTTATATATAAGATGCATATTATATTATTATTATTTATAGATTTATTATAATTTATTTTATTTAACATTTATATTTATTATTTAACATATTACATATATTATTTATTAAAACATATTATTTTTATATTATTTATTATTATTATTTATTTATTTATTACATTTATTAATATTTATTACATAAACATTTTATTATTTATTTATAGATTTATTACATTATTAATATATATTTATTTATTACATTTAAACATTTTTTATACAGGGATTTATTACAGGGATTATATTATTTATTACATTTATTAAATTTATATTATTTATTACATTTAAGGAGATTTATTACATTTATATTTATACAGGGGAGAGAGATTATTTATTTTAGAGAGACATTTATTATTACTTTATCAACATAATACATTTATTATTATTTTACTATCTAAACATATTAATATTATTTATTTACTTAAACATATTATTATTATACTTATTTATTTAAAATATTTATTGCTTTTACATATTATATTTATTACTAGAGGAGTTTACATTTAGCTTATTATTTATTTAGGAAATATATTAATTTATTTTTAGAGGAAATGACATATTTATTATTTTTACTCAGACACTCACCACCACCACCACCACCACATTATTTATGACACAACCACCATGCCACTCACCACCACCACCACCAATGACTATTATTTATTTTACTTTTAATATTATTATATTATGCTCAAACTATCATTATTATTTTTACTTAAAAATGATATAAGGTTATAATACTATCATTTATTAATACTATTCATACATAAGATTTATTATTACATATTGCTTATATTATTTAAAAAATTCTGTTAATATGGTTGACATTTATTCAAATTGACAAATATTTATGACATATTTAACATTTATAATATTTATAATATTTATTACATTTATTACATTTATATTACATTAAACACATATTATTACATTTATATTATATTGCATTATAACTTATTTATTGCTATAAACATAAATTTATACATTATTTATTAAAACATTTATATTATTTATTAGACATTACAATACATATTAAGCTATTCTATAAATGACATATATTTATTATCTATATTATTACTTATATTACTATAATACTACATATTACTTTATTACATTTATATTATATTACATTATTTTTATTACATTTATAAATTATTTATTACATAAATGACATATTATTGTTATATAATATATTACATTATAATACTATGACATATTATTATTACTATTATACAATACTATTATCATTCATTTATACATCATACTACATATTATTAATACTATTAAATGACTTATAATATTATTATATTATTTTTACATACTACAGTATTATCACACTATTAATACTATCCTATAATACTAAAATGACATATATTTATTACTACTATACATATTTCGGTTTCCTTGCCATATTACAATACTACATACTTGTATTAAATGACATATTACTAATATATTATACTATAATATTACATATTAAATGACATAAAACATATTAAACACATATTTATTTATTTACATCATTTATTATTGCTATAACATATTTGCGACATATTATTATTACATTATTACATTTATAATATTTATTACATTTTATAATATTTAAACATATATTTATAATATTTACATATTTATTACATATTATATTTATACATTTATTATTACATTTATAATATTTATTATTTATATTATTTATAATCATTTATAATATTTATTACTTATTTATTAAAACATTACATATTTATATTATTTATTAAATATTATATTATTTATTTACTTAAAATATTTATTATTTACATTTATTTATTTACATATTTATTTACTATAATATTTATAATATTTATTACATTTTCTAATTATTTATTATCATTTATAATATTTATTTACATATTTATATTTATTACATTTATTTATATTTATTACATTTATTTATTTATTAAAACATTTATTTATTATTTATTTAAAACATTATTTATTACGTTTATTACGGCGGCATTTATATACATTTATAATAGGTACAGGTATTTATTTTTATTAAACATTATTATATTATTTTTACATTATTATTACATTATTATTACATTTATTATTATATTTTTATTTAAACTTATTATTTATTATTATTTAAAAAATTTATTATCATATTATTATTTAAACATATTATATTTGTTATAGTATTAAACATTTATTTATTTGATAATATTTATATATTTTTATTATTACATTTATTTACATTTATTATTTATATATTATTATAAACATTATATTTATTAAACATTTATCGGTATTTATATTTTTTACATATCTTACATTTATTATTATTTTATATTACACATTTATTGGCATTTATATTATTATAATATTTATTACATTTATTATATTATATATTATTATTTATTTATTTATTATTTATAATTTATATTTATTTATATTACACATGAGATTTTATATTATTTATTGCGTAAATATTTATTATATATATTTATTACATTTATATTATTATAATATTTATTACATTTATAATATTTATATTATTTATTATTATTTATTACATTTATAGTATTATATATTATTGGTATTATTATTATTATTATTATGATTTAAATATTATTATTATTATTTATTATTATTATTACTAATATATTATTATTATTATTATATTATATTATTTATTATACTAATAGTATTATTTATAATTATATTATTTAGTATTATGTGATTGCATTTATATTGGTTATTACGATAGTATTTTTGCTACTTATTAATATATTACATTTACACATTATTTATTATAATACTATTGCATATAATATTTAACGCATTTTATTTACTATTTACATATTTACTTATAATATTTACATACATTGTTATTATCATTACATATAATACATATTACATATTATTTAATATATTTATTAATTTACTTTTACACATATTTATTTTTACATATATTTTATTTATTTAAAACATTTTTATTTACAGATAGAGGAAACATTATTATTATTAAATGATGAAACATATTATTAGAGATTAAAGAACATATATTCCGACATATTTAACACTATTCATGAAGGGATTTATTTATGAGAAGACATTATTATTTATTTAAGAAACATTTATTAGAGCCACAGGGACAGAGGGATAGAGGAGAGAGAGGATAGAGAAAGAAGAGATTTTTACAGAGAAACATTTTTATTAGAAATTTAGATATGAGGAGCATATTCCATTAGAGAAAAAGGATTTTTATGAGGGATCAGAGAGGAAAGATGATTATTCAATTATGCTTATATTACAGAGAAACATTTATATTTTATTACTTATTTTTTAAAGAAAAGGGACAATTATTATTTATTTATTTAAACATTTTTACATATTCAAATATTTACATATTATTTTTTACTACAACAACATATATTATTTATTAACGTTATTTAGAGAAGAGGGACAGAAATATATGACAAGAGAGGATTACATTTATTTATTTATTACATTTTATAGTGATATTACAAGATTTATTAGAGGAGAGGAGGAGAGGAGAGGAATTTTATTTAACTAGAAGGACAAGATTTCTAGACTCGCATTAACATCTTTAGGAACGGACATTTTTTTTTGAGGAGAGGAAAGAGGAGATGATTTATGAATTATCTGATTTAGTAGAACATAGGAGGTTCTGAGTCAGAAACATTTTTGCTGAGAGGACTAAAGGAAGAGAGGGGAGAGGAGGAGAGAAAGGCCACCAGAGGATGAGGAGGATTATAACCATAGACAAAGGGCCACATTATATAGGGCAAAACATATTTATTAAACGATAAAATTTAACAGAGAAAACCATTATTATTTATTAAATAAAAGGGCCACCATATTATTAAAAAACATTACTTATTTATTAAACATATTTAAATTATTTATTTTTCATTATGCAATTTATTTATTATTGCATATTAAAATCATTTACATATTTTTTATTTATTATTATTTTATTAAATTATTTATTACATATTTTATTTACATATTATTACATTTATTTACGCGACATATTTCATTACTTATTTTTATTGTCATCGTTATTATTATTTATTTATTATTTATTTTTACAAAACATTTATTATTACTATTTTTATTTAAACACATATTATTAGAGAAGGACCAGCTTTAGAGAGATTAGGAGAGGAGGAGAGAGATTTCATTAGAGTTTTTAGAGAGAGAGAGAAGGACCAGTTAACTGAGAACAGAGGAGATAGAAGAAAAAGTTATGTGAAAGGAGATTTATTTACTGCATCAGTTATGTGAGAGAGTGGAGGAGAACAGAGATTTATTTACTAAACACATATTTTATTTTATGTTATTCCACATATTTCATTTTTTATTTAAACATATTATTTTATTTATTAATACATATTATTATTTATTTTTACTAACATATTTACATTTATTTACTATAACATATTACATACATATTTATTTATTAACATATTATTTATTATTATTAATATATATATTATTATTTATTATATTATTTAATACATTTATTACATATTATTTACTTATTATTATACATATTACATTATTATTTACTTATTTATTATTATTATTTACTTATTATTTACATATTTATTTACTTATATACATTTACTTATTATTTAATACATTATTTACTAACATTATTATTATTACTATTATTTACTTATTTAATACATATTTATATTATCATAAACATTATTATTTATTATTTTTAATATTACTAAACATATACATATTATATATTTATTATTAATACATATTATTATTTATTATTACTATTATTATTAACATATTTATTATTATTAACATTTATATATTACATTTATAACATACATATTTATTATTTATTAATATACATTATTATATTATTTAATAAACATTATTATTTAAAAGTATACAAAACATATTTTTACATAAAACATTATTATCGCAAAGCATAAAAATATTTATTACAAAATATTATTTATTTATTATTAAAACATTATTTATTTATTATTAAACATTAATATTTATTATAAAACATTATTACTTTCTTATTTACACAAACATTACGTGTTATTAAAACATATGCACATTAAAAACATTATCATTTTATTTATTTATTTATTAACATTATTACGTTTTATTTATTATTTACATATAAACACTGATATTTACATATTGCACCCATTTATTTATTAAACATTTAAAACTATATTATTTACACATTAAACATTATATTTTCGTGCATAAAACATTATTTATTTATTAAACATATTAAACTTATTATTTACATATAAAATGTTCTTATTTTAAACATTAACACATGTCATTAATATTTTTTTACACATGTTTATTTTACAGACATACACATATTATTTTTATTTTCTTCATATACCATATTATTTACTTACTTAAACATTTTTATTTATTATTTTTACTTAAACACATATTAATTTTTATTTAAAATACTTATTATTATTTTACTAAAACATATTTATTTATCCAACATTATTTCATATTAAATGCATTTAAACATTTGACATTATTTTTACTTTAAACATACACATTATTTTTTACTTTTTTAATACATTAATATTTACTTACGCAAAACATACATATATTTTTTTACTAAACATCTACATATTTATTTCTTTTATTTAAACACATATTATTTATTTTTTATTTTAAAACATATTATATTTATTTAATGTAAACATTTAGTTACATTTTTATTTTTACTTAAACATTACTATTTTTATTTTTATTTGTTCATTTATTATTTCATTTTTATTTAAAACATATTTATTTTTATCAACATATATTGATATTTTATTTACTTATACCATTTCATTATTTATTACTTTATATTATTATTTACCAAACATTATTTTTTATTTTATTTGTTATCTACATATTTATTTTATAAAAACATATATATTTTTTTATTTACTTAACATATTACTATTATTTACGCCATGAACATTTATTATATATTTACATTGTTATACATTATTACTTATTTTTATTTAAATATTTATTATTTATTTTTATTTAAACATTATTATTTATTTACTTTAAAACATATTATTATTATTTATTTACTTTTAAAATATTTATTTATTTTATTATGTATATTATATTTATTTTTAATATTTTTATATATATTATATATTTATATAAAATATATATTTATTATTTTTATTAAATATAAAACATTATTTAAACATTTATTTTATTTATTTTTTATTTAAACATATTATTATTTATTTATTTAAACATATTATTATTACTTATTTTATATTTAAACATATTTATTATTTATTTATATAAAAACATGTTTATTATTATTTATTATTTATTATTTATATATATATATTTATATATTATTATATATATTTACATATTATTATTATGACGTATTATTATTATTATTATGATTAGTATTATTATTATTATTATTATATTATTATTGTCATAATATTATTATTATTATGACATATTATTATTATTATTTGATTAGTATTATTATTATTTTTAATGATTATTATTTTTATTTATGATGATTAGCATATTATTATGATGATTATATTGCCATATTATTATTATGATTAGTATTGCATTATGATGATTGCATATTATTATTATGATGACAAGTTATTGATATATATTTAGCATGATATTATTATGATTAAATACACACATTACTTATCAGCACACATTATTACATCAGTTACTCACACTACTAATGCCACATTGACATTATCAGAAGACATTACGCCATCATTATTATTATTATTACTATCACCATATATTAGGATTATATATTACTAGATATATTACATATATATATATATATATTACATATATTAGGATAATAATATACATATATATTACTAATATAATATTAGATATTATTATTATTAATTATTAGTTATTATACCAATATACTATTATATTACTAATATTATTTTATTATTATTATTATTATATTATTATTATTATTATTACTAATACATATATTATATTATTATACCATTTATATTATTATTGTTATATTATTATTATATTACTATATATTAATATTACTATTATATTACCAATTATTATATATATCTCATATTTATTACCAATATTACTATATATATATTGTATATACCATATTATTATTATTATTATACATATACTATTATATATTATTATTACATATAATATTCTTATTATTATTACTAATATACATTATTACTAATATATTATTATATATATAATATATACCATATATTTGACACACATATATTGTATTAAACATTAACGACATTATTATTATTTACATTAAAACGCTTATTATCTTTATTATTACATATTTACATATTTATTTGATTTAACAGTATTAGTTATACATGACATTAAACATTTATGATGATTAGTATTATTATTATTTGATGATTATTATATTATTAAGATGATTTAAACATTATTATTATTATTTGATTAGTACATTATTATGATACACATATATTTTTATTTTTTAGCATTAACATATTATGATGATTATTATTACATTATTATTATGACATTTTTATTATAAAACATATTTATTTATTTAGGGGTGAGATAGATTAGGATTATAGTGAGGAGTGATAGAGAGGGACATATTATGAGTGATATAGAGATTATTAGACAGTGACGAGTATTAGATAGATATAGAGATATTGAGGATTTATTTAGAGAGAGACATGATGAGTGATTAGACAGAGGAGTGAGATATTATTATGAGACAGTGAAACATATTATGATTATTTATTTATTTACATATTTATTTATTAATACATATTTATTATTTATTTACACATACATATTTATTATTACTATAAACATTATTTATTATTTATTTATTAACACATTATATTATTTATTAACATTATTATATTATTACATATTACATACATTATTTACATATTATTATCACATATTATTATTACATATTTATTTTACTTAACATATATTATTACTATTTATTTATTACATATTTATTATTATAATTAACATATATTATTATTTATTTTTACATATCATATCATATTATTATTATTTACTATTATTCATTATTTTTACATCATAACATTTATTATTATTTACTTGTTAACACATATTATATATTTTTACATTATTATTTAATTATTTACTAATACATATTTATTATATAATATTATTTATCATTACATTTATTTATATATTTATTATTTAAAATATATTATACTATTTATTATTTATAATATTTTATTATTATTTATTAAACATATTATATTTATTTACTAAACATATATTTATTATACATATTATATTTTTACTTATCTATTTACTATATTTATTAACTATATTATTATTATTATATTAATTATTATTTACACATTATTATTATAATACATATTATATTTATTTACTATTAATACATATTATTACTGAAAACATATTATACTTATTATTATTATTAAACATATTTACATTTATTTATTAATACATATATTATTATTATATTAAACATATTATTATTATCATATATTATTATTATTATTAACATATTTATTATTTATTATCATTACATATTATTTTTACAACACATTTACATATTTTACTAAACATACATTATTTATTTACTAAACACATTATTATTATTTATTAAACATATATTCTTACTAATTATTATTACATATTACATTATTTACATATATTATTTTTATTTATAAACATATTTATTAATATATATTATTTATTTTAATAATATTATTATTATATTTATTTAACATATTTATTTTATTTATTTTTTAATATTAAAATACATTTTATTTTATTTATTTACATAAAATACTTATTATTTACTTACTAACATACATATTTATTTTTACTAAATATTATTACATATTTACTTGACGGTGTCATTTACATGATTTACGACAGCATGAGAGGAGGGACGAAGAGTGAGAGAGAAGGAGGAAGAGGAGAGAGGGAAGAACGAAAGAGGAAGAAACGAAAGAGGGAGGAAGAGAGAGAGAGGAGGGAGGAAGAGAGAGAGGAGGGAGGAAGAGAGAGAGAGAGGAGGGAGGAAGAGAGAGAGAGGAGGAGGAAGAGAGAGGGAGGAGGGAAGAGAGAGAGAGGAGGGAGGAAGAGAGAGAGAGGAGGGAGGAAGAGAGAGAGAGGAGGCAGGAAGAGAGAAGAGGAGAGAGAGGAAGGAGAGGAAGAGAGAGAGAGGGGAGGGAGAGAGAGAGGGAGGAGAGAGAGAGGAGGGAGGAAGAGAGAGAGGAGGGAGAGAGGAGAGTGAGAGAGGGAGGGAGGAAGAGTGGGAGAGTGGAGGAAGAGTGAGAGGGAGGGAGAAGAGAGAGAGAGGAGGCAGGAAGAGAGAGAGGAGGGAGGAAGAGAGGAGAGAGGAGGGGAGGAAGAGTGGGAGAGAGGAGGAGGAAGAGAGAGAGGGAGGAAGAGAGAGAGAGGAGGGAGGAAGAGGAGAGAGGGGAGGAAGAGAGAGGAGGGACGAAGAGGGAGAGAGAGGGAGGAAGAGTGAGAGAGGAGGGAGGAAGAGAGAGAGGGAGGAAGAGAGAGAGAGGAGGGAGGAAGAGGAGAGGAGGGAGGAAGAGAGAGAGAGAGGAGGAGGAAGAGTGAGAGGAGGGAGGGGAAGAGTGAGAGAGGGAGGGGAAGAGAGATTTTTAGGGAGGGAGGAAGAGTGAGAGGAGGGAGGAAGAGAGAGAAGGGACGGAGGGAGAGAAGAGGGAGAGGAGGGAGGAAATGAAAGAGGAGGAAGAGAGAGAGAGGAGGGAGGGAGGAAGAGTGAGAGGAGGGGAGGAAGAGAGAGAGAGAGAGGGAGGAAGAGAGAGAGAGAGGAGGGAGGGAAGAGAGAGAGAGGAGGAGGAAGATTGAGAGAGGGGAGGAGGAAGAGCGAGAGAGAGGGAGGAAGAGAGAGAGAGGAAGGAGAGAAGAGGAAGAGGGAGAGAGGAGGGAGGAAGAGAAGAAAGAGGAGAGAGGAGAGAGGAGGGAGGAAGAGAGAGAGAGGGGAGGGAGGAAGAGAGAGAGAGAGAGGGAGGGAGGAAGAGAGAGAGAGGAGGGAGGAAGAGAGAGAGAGGAGGAGAGGAAGAGAGAGAGAGGAGGAGGAGAGAGAGAGAGGAGGAAGGAAGAGGAGAGAGAGGGAGGAAGAGAGAGAGAGAGGAGGATTTATTTAGAAGAAGAGAGAGGAGGGAGGAAGAGAGAGAGAGGAGGGAGGAAGAGTGAGAGGAGGGAGGATAGAGAGAGGAGGGACGAAGAGAGAGAGGGGAGGGAGGAAGAGCGAGAGAGGAGGGAGGAAGAGAGAGAGAGGAGGGAGGAAGAGAGAGAGAGGAGGCAGGAAGAGTGAGAGAGGAGGGAGGAAGAGAGAGAGAGGAGGGAGGAAGAGTGAGAGGAGGGAGGAAGAGAGAGAGAGGAGGAAGAGAAGAGTGAGGAGGGAAGAGGAGAGGAGGAGAGAGAGAGAGGAGGGACGAAGAGTGAGAGAGAAGGGAGGAAGAGTGAGAGAGGAGGGAGGAAGAAACGAAAGAGGGAGGAAGAGAGAGAGAGGAGGGAGGAAGAGAGAGAGAGAGGAGGGAGGAAGAGAGAGAGAGAGGAGGGAGGAAGAGAGAGAGAGAGGAAGAGAGAGAGAGGAGGGAGGAAGAGAGAGAGGAGGGAGGAAGAGAGAGAGGGGAGGAGAGGAAGAGCGAGAGAGAGGGAGGAAGAGAGAGAGGAGGAGGAAGAGAGAGAGGGAGGAAAGAGAGAGAGAGGAGGGAGGAAGAGGGAAGAGAGGAGGGAGAGAGAGAGAGGGAGGAAGAGGGAGAGAGCAGGGAGGAAGAGAGAGAGAGAGCGAGAGAGAGGGAAGAGAGAGAGAGAGAGAGAGGAGGGAGGAAGAGAGAGAGGAGGGAGGAAGAGTGAGAGAGGAGGGAGGAAGAGTGAGAGAGGAGGGAGGAAAGAGAGAGAGAGGAGGGAGGAAGAGAGAGAGAGGAGGGAGGAAGAGTGAGAGAGAGAGAGGGAGGAAGAGAGAGAGAGAGAAGAGAGAGAGGAGGGAGGAAGAGAGAGAGGAGGGAGAGAAGAGAGAGAGGGGAGGGAGGAAGAGAGAGAGGAGGGAGGAAGAGAGAGAGAGGGAGGGAGGAAGAGTGAGAGAGGAGGGAGGAAGAGAGAGAGAGGAGGGAGGAAGAGAGAGAGAGGAGGGAGGAAGAGAGAGAGGAGGGAGGAAGAGAGAGAGAGGAGGGAGGAAGAGTGAGAGAGAAGGAGGATAGAGAGAGAGGAGGGAGGAAGAAACGAAAGAGGGAGGAAGAGAGAGAGAGAGGAGGGAGGAAGAGAGAGAGAGAGGAGGGAGGAAGAGAATGAGAGGAGGGAGGAAAGAGAGAGAGAGGAGGGATTTTTTTCTGAGTTAGGGAGGAGGAGAGAGAGAGAGGAAGAGAGAGAGAGGGAGGGAGGAAGAGAGAGAGGGGAGGAGGAAGAGTTTGAGGAGGAGGAGAGAAGAGTGAGGAAGAGGAGGAGGAAGAGGGAGAGAGGAGGGAGGAAGAGAGAGAGGGGGATTCAAGAAGGACTTTCTGGGAGCTTTCTGTCCTTTTCAGGGAGGAAGAGAGAGAGAGAGAGAGGGAGGACACAGTCAGAGGAGGGAGGAAGAGAGAGGAGGGAGGGAAGAGGGAGAGAGAAGGATGAAGAGTGAGAGAGAGGGAGGAAGAGAGAGAGAGGGAGGGTGAAAGATGAGTGATGGAAAAGGAGATCAGGGGAGGGAGGAAGAGAGAGAGAGGAGGGAGGAAGAGTGAGAGGAGGAGAAACATCACACTGTTCTTGTGGAGGAGGAAGAGTGAGAGGATGGGAGGATAGAGAGAGAAGGGACGGAAGAGTGAGAGAGAAGGGATGAAGATTTGCTTGGAGGGAGAAGACAACCAAAGATGGAGGAAGAGAGAGAGAGGAGGGAGGAAAGACAGAGAGAGGAGGGAGGAAGAGAAAGAGAGGTGGGAGGGAAGGTGAGAGGAGGGAGGAAGAGAGAGAGAGAGTGAGGGAGGAAGAGTTGTATAATGCAGGGGAGAGAGGAGGGACGAAGATTTAGAGAAGGGAGGAAGATGAGATGATGGATGAAGAGAAACTAAAGAGAAAGAGAGAGAGAGGATGGAGAAGAGAGAGAGAGGAGGGGAGGAAGAGAGAGAGAGGATAGAGAAGAGAGAGAGAGAGGAGGAGGAAAGAGAGAGAGGAGGAAGAGAGAGGGAGGGAGGAAGAGCGGGAGAGATAGGGAGGAAGATGAGATGAGGAGGAAGAGAGAGAGATGAGGCAGGAAGAGGAGAGAGGAGGGAGGAAGAGAGAGAGAGAGAGAGAGGAGGGAGGAAGAGTGAGAGGAGGGAGGAAGATAGGAGGGATTTTAGAGAGAGAGAGGGAGGCAGGAAGAGTGAGAGGAGGGAGGATAGAGAGAGAAGGGATGAAGAGTGGAGGAGAGAAGGGAGGAAGAGTGAGAGATGATGGAGTAAGAAACGAAAGAGGGAGGAAGAGAGAGAGAGATTTTAGGAAGATGATGACAAGAGATGGAGGAAGAGAGAGAGATGATGGAGGAAGAGAGATTATTAGGGAGGAAGAGAGAGAGAGAGTGAGGGAGGAAGAGAGAGAGAGAGGATATTTAGAGAGGGAGGGAAAGAGCGATAGAGGAGGGAGGGGAAGATATATATATTATTGAGGAAGAGAGAGAGGAGGGAGGAAGAGGGAGAGAGGGAGGAGGAAGAGAGAGAGAGAGGAGGGAGGAAGAGGGAGAGAGCAGGGAGGAAGAGAGAGAGAGAGCGAGAGAGAGGAAGAGAGAGAGAGAGAGAGAGAGAGGGAGGAAGAGAGAGAGGAGGGAGGAAGAGTGAGAGAGGAGGGAGGAAGAGTGAGAGAGGAGGGAGGAAGAGAGAGAGAGGAGGGTGTAAGAGTGAGAGAGGAGGAAGGAAGAGTGAGAGAGGAGGGAGGAAGAGAGAGAGAGGAGGGAGGAAGAGTGAGAGAGGAGGGAGGAAGAGAGAGAGGAGGGAGGAAGAGAGAGAGAGAGGGAGGAAGAGTGAGAGGAGGAGGATAAGATGAGAGGGAGGGAGAAGAGTGAGAGAGAAGAGGAGGAAGAGAGAGAGGAGGAGGAAGAGTGAGAGAGAGGGAAAGAGAGAGAGGAGGGATATGAGAGAGAGAGAGAGGGGGAGGAGGAAGAGCGAGAGAGGAGGGATAAGAGAGAAGAGGAGGAAGAGAGAGAGAGGAGGGAGGAAGAGGGAGAGAGGAGGGGGAGGAAGAGAGAGAGAGGAGAGGAGGGGAAGAGAGCAGGGAGGAAGAGAGAGAGAGCGGGAAGAGAGAGAGAGGAGGGAGAGAGAAGAGGAAGAGAGGAGGAGGAAGAGTGAGAGAGGAGGGAGGAAGAGTGGAGAGAGGAGGGAGGAAGAGAGAGAGAGAGAGGCAGGAAGAGAGAGAGGAGGGAGGAAGAGAGAGAGGGAGGAGGAAGAGGGAGAGAGGGAGGGAGGAAGAGGAGAGAGGAGGGAGGAAGAGAGAGAGAGAGGGGGGAAGAGCGAGAGAGGAGGGGAGGAAGAGAGAGAGAGGAGGGAGGGAAGAGAGGAGAGGAGGGAGGGAAGAGGGAGAGAGGAGTGGGAGGAAGAGAGAGAGAGAGGGAGGAAGAGAGAGAGAGGAGGAGGAAGAGAGAGAGAGGCAGGAAGAGTGAGAGAGAGAGAGAGGGAAGAGAGAGAGGAGGGAGGAAGAGTGAGAGGAGGAGAAGAGAGAGAGAAGGGAGGAAAGAGAGAGAGGAGGGATAAGAGTGGGAGAGGGAGGGAGGATAGAGAGAGAGAAGGGACGAAGAGGAGAGAGTAGGAGGAAGAGTGAGAGAGAGAGGAGGGAGGAAGAAACGAAAGAGGAGGAAGAAGAGAGAGGAGGGAGGAAGAGAGAGAGAGAGGAGGGAGGGAAAGAGAGAGAGGAGGGAGGAAGAGAGAGAGAGGATTTTTAGAGAGAGAGATTTAGAGGAGGGGAGGATGATTAGAGAGAGAGAGGGAGGAAGAGAGAGAGGGGAGGGAGGAAGAGCGGGAGAGAGAGGAGGATTTAGAGAGGAGGGACAAGAGAGAGAGAAGGAGGGAAGAGGGAGAGAGGAGGGAGGAAGAGAGAAAGAGAGAGAGAGGAGGGAGGAAGAGGGAGAGAGCAGGGAGGAAGAGAGAGAGAGAGCGAGAGAGAGGAAGAGAGAGAGAGAGAGAGAGGAGGGAGGAAGAGAGAGAGGAGGGAGGAAGAGTGAGAGGAGGGATTAAGAGGAGAGAGGAGGAGGAAGAGAGAAGAGAGAGGAGGAGAGAAGAGAAAGAGAGGAGGAGGAAGAGAGAGAGGGAGGGAGGAAGAAGAGAGGGAGGAAGAGTGAGAGAGGATGGAGGAAGAGAGAGAGGAGGGAGGAAGAGTGAGAGAGGAGGGAGGAAGAGTGAGAGGAGGGAGGATAGAGAGAGGAGGGACGAAGAGTGAGAGAGAAGGGAGGAAGAGAGAGGAGGGAGGAAGAGTGAGAGAGGAGGGAGGAAGAGAGAGAGGAGGGAGGAAGAGAGAGAGGGGAGGGAGGAAGAGCGAGAGAGGAGGGAGGAAGAGAGAGAGAGGAGGGAGGAAGAGAGAGAGGAGGGAGGAAGAGGGAGAGAGGAGGGAGGAAGAGAGAGAGAGAGAGAGGGGAGGGAGGAAGAGGGAGAGAGCAGGGAGGAAGAGAGAGAGAGCGGGAGAGAGGAAGAGAGAGAGAGAGAGAGAGAGAGGAGGGAGGAAGAGTGAGAGAGGAGGGAGGAAGAGTGAGAGAGGAGGGAGGAAGAGAGAGAGGAGGGAGGAAGAGAGAGAGGGGGGAGGAAGAGAGAGAGGAGGGAGGAAGAGGGAGAGAGGAGGGAGGAAGAGTGAGAGAGGAGGGAGGAAGAGAGAGAGAGGGGGAAGAGGAGGGAGAGGGCGGATATATATAATGATGAGAGAGAGGAGGGAGGAAGAGAGAGAGAGAAAAGAGTGAGAGGAGGGAGGAAGAGAGAGAGGATTTACGAAGAGTGAGAAGAAGGGAGGAAGATTTAGAGAGGAGGGAGGAAGAAACAAAGAGGGAGGAAGAGAGAGAGAGTTTAGGGAGGAAGAGAGAGAGATTTATTTTAGGAAGAGAGAGAGGAGGGAGGAAGAGAGAGAGAGAGGAGGGAGGAAGAGAGATTTAGGAGGGAGGGAATATTTAGAGAGGAAAATGAGCGAAAGAGGGAGGGAAGAGAGAGAGAGGAGGGGAGGAAGAGAGAGAGGAGGGCAGGGAAGATATTAAGATTATTTAGGGAGGAAGAGAGAGAGAGGGAGGAAGAGTGAGAGGAGGGAGGAAGAGAGAGAGGAGGGACATATTAGAGATTTTTAGGGAGGAAGAGGAGAGGAGGGAGGATAGAGAGAACAGGGGAAGAGAGAGAGAGGAGGGAGGAAGAGAGAGAGGGATTTAAGAGCGATTAGGATTTATTTTTAGAGATATTATTTTTAGGGAAGAGAGAGATAGAGGCAGGAAGAGTGAGAGAGGAGGAGGATACTATTAGAGAGAGGGAGACCAGAGGAGGGAGGAAGAGAGAGAGGATTTAGGAAGAGAAGACACTCCAGGAGGAAGAGTGAGATTTAGGGAGGATAGAGAGATTTTAAGAGAGACATAAAATAGATTTATTTTAGGATAGATAGAGGATTATTAAGAGTGAGAGAGATAGGGAGGAAGAGTGAGAGAGGACATATAGCTTATACTAGATTTACTAAGACACAGATTTATTAGGAAGAGAGAGAGAGAGGATTTTTTTAGAGAGATAGAGGATATTTAAGAGATTTTAGGGAGGAAGATATTAATATTTATTATATTTGCTTATAGTATAATTTATTATTTTATTAAACATTTATATTTATTATATTTAGATATTTTTATTATTATTTATTAGGGAGGATTATTTTACTACGTATTTATTAGATTTCAGAGAGACAGATTATTTAGGAAGAGGGAGATTACCAGGGACATTTTTAGATACTATAGATTATTTAGAGGAAGAGAAAGAGAAACAGAGGAGGGAGGGGAAGAGATGAGGGAGGAAGACTTTAAAACATATATATTAAACATATAAAATTTATTTATTTTTATATTTATTTTATAAAACATTTAAACTGTAACACATATTTATTATTATTTATTTTTATTTAAATATATATTATAAAACATTCATTATTTTTATTTTACATATTTATATTATTTATTTACTAACATATTTATTTACTTAAAAACACATATATATTTTTACTTAAACATTTAATATTATTTATATTTATAACATTATATTATTTATTATTATTATTTATTTTTTATATAAAAATATTTTTTTAATATTACTATATATATATTTAAAACATACACATATTATCTTTTAAACATATATTTTCACATATTTTTATATGGAATATTATTATTTATTTACTTTTAAACATTATTTATTTACTTAAAACATTTATTAGTGAGGGGAGGAAGAGATTTTTAGAGGAGGGACGAAGAGTGAGAGAGAAGGAACATAAGACATTTAGAGACAGAGGGAGGAAGATTTGGCTGAAAGATTACATTTAGAGATATAGATTTAGGAAGAGAGATTAGATGGAGGAAGAGAGAGAGATTTGGGGACATTTATTACTTTAGAGAGATTATATTTAGGAAGAGATAGAGGGAGGGAGGAAGAGCGAGGAGAGGAGGGAGGAAGAGAGAGAGAGGGAGGAAGAGAGAGAGGAGGGAGGAAGATTAGAGAGGGAGAAGAGAGAGAGGAGGGAGGAAGAGAGAGAGAGGAGGGAGGAAGAGTGAGAGGAGGGAGGATAGAGAGAGGAGGGACGAAGAGAGAGAGGGGAGGGGAGGAAGAGCGAGAGAGGAGGGAGAAGAGAGAGAGAGAGGAGGAAGAGGAGAGAGGGCAGGGAAGAGGAGAGAGAGGGAGGGAAGAGAGAGAGGAGGGAGTGAAGAGGGAGAGAGGAGGGAGGAAGAGAGAGAGGAGGGAGAGAGGAAGAGAGAGAGAGGAGGGAGGAGGGAGGAAGCAGGAGGATTTAGAGAGAGGGAAAGATTTGAGATTTAAGGGAGGAAAGAGAGAGAGGAGGGAGGAAGAAACGATTTAGGAAGAGAGAGAGAGGAGGGAGGAAGAGAGAGAGAGGAGGAGGAAGAGAGAGAGAGGAGGGAGGAAGAGAGAGAGAGGAGGAGGAAGAGAGAGAGAGATATTTTAGGAAGATTTGAGAGATATTATTTATTTAAGAGAGAGAGGAGATTATTATTTATTTATCTTGAGGAAGAGAGAGAGACATTATTTACTTAAGAGACATTATTAGGATTTATTTTAGACACAGAGATTATTTTTTAAGGAACAGGAGGGATTATTATTTATTTTTAGGAGGAAGAGAGAGAGAGCAGGGATTTAAGAGAGATTAGATTAGCGAGAGAGAGAAGAGAGAGAGAAAGAGAGAGAGGAGGGAGGAAGAGAGAGAGGGAGGGATAAAGAGTGAGAGAGGAGGGATTTTTATGAGAGAGGAGGGATAAGAGGAGAGAGAGGGTGTAGAAGTGAGAGAGGAGGAAGGGGAAGAGAGAGAGAGGAGGGAGGAAGAGAGAGAGAGGAGGGAGGAAGAGTGAGAGAGGAGGGAGGGAAGAGAGAGAGGAGGGAGGGGAAGAGAGAGAGAGGAGGGAGGAAGAGTGAGAGAGGAGGGAGGAAGAGAGAGAGGAGGGAGGGAAGAGTGAGAGAGGAGGGAGGAGAGAGAGAGGAGGAAGGAAGAGTGAGAGAGGGAGGGAGGAAGAGAGAGAGAGAGGGAGGGAAGAGTAGAGAGAGGAGGGAGGAAAGAGAGTGGAGGAGAGGGAGGAAGAGAGAGAGAAGGGAGAAGAGAGAGAGAGAGGGAGGGAAGAACGAAAGAGGGAGGAAGAGAGAGAGAGGAGGGGAGGAAGAGAGAGAGAGGAGGGAGGAAGAGAGAGAGAGAGGAGGGAGGGAAGAGAGAGAGAGGAGGAGAAGAGAGAGAGGGGAGGAGGAAGAGAGAGAGAGGGAGGGGAAGAGAGAGAGAGGAGGAGGAAGAGAGAGAGAGAGAGGGAGGAAGAGTGGAGAGGAGGGATAAAGAGAGAGAGGAGGGAGGAAGAGAGAGAGAGAGGGAGGAAGATATTAGGGAGGGAGGATAAAGAGAGGAGGGAGGAAGAGAGAGAGGGGAGGGAAAGAAGAGCGAGAGAGAGGGAGGGAAGAGGAGAGAGAGAGGGATGAAGAGAGAGAGAGGAGGCAGGAAGAGAGAGAGGAGGAGGAAGAGAGAGAGAGGAGGAGAAGAGTGAGAGGAGGGAGAAGAGAGAGAGGAGGGAGGGAAAAGAGAGAGAGGGAGGGGAGGAAGATGGAGAGTGGAGGGATTTAGAGAGAGAGGAGGGACGAAGAGAGAGAGGAGGAAGAGTAAGAGCGTCTGAGAAATGAAACGAAAATGGAAAAGAGAGAGAGAGAGGAGGAAGAGAGAGAGAGAGGATTAGGAAGAGGAGGAGAGGAGGGAAGAGAGAGAGGAAGGATAGGAGGAGAGAGGATGAGAGGAGGGAGGAAGAGAGAGATGAGGAGGAGAAGAGGAGAGGGGAGGGAGGAAGAGTGAGATTTTAGAGATGAAGAAGAGAGATGGATGGAGGAAGAGAGAGAGATGATGGAGGAAGAGAGAGAGATTATTTATTTATTATGAAGAGAGAGATGAGAGATTTAGAGGGAGAGAAGAGGAAGAGAGAGAGAGATGAGAGATGATTTAGAGAGAGAGAGAGAGAGGATTAAAGAGAGAGAGAGGGATTTAAGAGTTGCGAGACATGAGGGAGGAAGAGATAGATTATTTATTAGGAAGAGAGAGAGAGATGATTAAGATGAGAGATTGGATAAGAGAGAGGAGGGAGATTAAGATAAAGATGGAGAGAATTTATTACTAGGATTTTATTACGAGAGATTTAAGAGGAGGATTTATTACTATTTAGGGATTACTATAGGAGAGAGGAGGGAGGGAAGATTATAGATGATTTAGTGAGAGAGGAGGAGGAAGAGGAGGGATTTAGGAAGAGAGAGAGGATTTAGGAAGAGTGAGGAGAGGAGGAGGAAGAGAGAGAGAGAGAGAGGAGAGGAAGAGTTAGAGAGGAGGGATTTAGAGAGAGAGATGGGGAGGAAGAGAGAGAGAGAGGAGGGAGGAAGAGATTAGGAGGGAGGAAGAGAGAGGACGAAGAGTGAGAGAAGGAGAAGAGTGAGAGAGGAGGGACAAGAAACGAAAGAGGGAGGAAGAGAGAGAGAGGGATATTAAGAGAGAGAGAGAGGAGGGAGGAAGAGAGAGAGAGGATATTATTTAAGATGAACAGAGGGGGATTTCCAAAGAGAGAGATTAGGAAGATTTAGAGAGGATTATTAAATATTTTATTTATTTACATAGAGAGGGATATTTATTTCATGATGATTTTAGAGATTTATTTACATTTAAGATTATTTATTTATTATTTGAGGGAGGATTTAGATATTTATTTACTATTATTAGAGGATAAAGAGAGAGAGCAGGGAGGAAGAAAGAGAGAGAGCGAGAGAGAGGAAGAGAGAGAGATGAGAGAAAGGGAGGAAGAGAGAGAGTGAGGGAGGAAGAGTGAGAGAGAGGGAGGGAAGAGTGAGAGAGGAGGGATAAGAGAGAGAGAGTGAGGGGTGTAAGAGTGAGAGAGAGAGAGAAGGGAAGAGTGAGAGAGGAGGGAGGAAGAGGAGAGAGAGAGGGAGGAAGAGTGAGAGAGGATGAAGGAAGAGAGAGAGGAGGGAGGAAGAGGAGAGAGGAGGGAGGAAGAGGAGAGGAGGGAAGAGAGAGGAGGACGAAGAGTGAGAAGAAGGGAGATGAGAGAGAGAGAGTGATGGAAGAGTGAGAGAGAGAGGAGGGAGGAAGAGAGAGAGAGGGAGGAAGAGAGAGAGGGAGGGGAGGAAGAGCGAGAGAGGAGGGAGGAAGAGAGAGAGAGGGAGGGAGGAAGAGAGAGAGAGGGAGGGAGGGAGAGAGGAGGAGGGAGAAGAGAGAGATATTTATTTATTTAATATATTTATTATTCATTTACTTTTTTACTTATTTATTATATATCTTAACATTATTTACTAAACATATATAATGACAAATCATTATTACTATTTATTTATTTATCAATACATTGACATTTTATTATAAACATTACTTATTTACTATTTATACACATATTCATATATTTATTATACATAACATATTTTTTACATACACAAACATTATTTAAAACTTATTTACATAATTACATTATTTTTATTTAACATTACTTATCATAAACACATTACTTATACATATTTACTTTTACATTACTATTATTTACATTCACTATTTATTTACTTAAACATATTATTTACAATATTATTATCATATACATATATTTTACAACATATTTATTTAACATATTTACTACAATATTATTTATATTAAACATTTATTTAAAATATATTATCATTTTACATATTATGATATTTATCATTATTTAAAACATATATTTATATATTTAGGGGAAGAGAGAGAGAGGAGGGAGGAAGAGAGAGGAGGGAGAGAACATAGAGAGGAGGGAGGAAGAAGAGAGAGGAGGGAGGGGATGAGAGAAGAGGGAGGCAGGAAGAGAGAGAGAGGAGGGAGGAAGAGGAGAGAGAGGGAGGAAGAGAGAGAGGAGGGAGGAAGAGAGAGAGAGGAGGGAGGAAGAGTGGGAGAGGAGGGATATATTTAGAGGAGGGACGAAGAGTGAGAGAGAAGGGAGGAAGAGTGAGAGAGGAGGGAGGAAGAAACGAGAGAGGAAGAGAGAGAGAGAGAGAGGGAGGAAGAGAGAGAGAGAGGAGGGAGGGGAAGAACGAGAAGAGGGAGGGGAAGAGAGAGAGAGGAGGGAGGAAGAGAGAGAGAGGGAGGGAGGGAAGAGAGAGAGAGGAGGGAGGAAGAGAGAGAGAGAGGGAGGAAGAGAGAGAGAGAGGGAGGAAGAGAGAGAGAGAGGAGGAAGAGAGAGAGGAGGGAGGAAGAGGAGGGATAGGGAAGAGAGAGAGAGAGGGAGGAAGAGAGAGAGGAGAGAGAGAGGAGGAGGGAGAGAGGAGGGAGGATAGAGAGGAGGGAGAAGAGAGAGAGGAGGAAGAGGAGAGAGCAGGAGGAAGAGAGAGATGAGAGAAGATGAGAGAGAGGAAGATGAGAGAGAGAGAGAGGAGGGAGGAAGAGAGAGAGGATGGAGGAAGAGTGAGGAGAGGAGAAAGAGGAGAGAGGAGGAGGAAGAGGGAGAGAGGGTAAGAGAGTGAGAGGAGGAGGAAGAGAGAGAGGAGGGAGGAAGAGAGAGAGAGAGGGAGGAAGAGTGAGAGAGAGGGAGGAAGAGAGAGAGAGGGGGAGGAAGAGAGAGGGAGGAAGAGGAGGAAGAGGATAGAGAGAGGAGGGAGGAAGAGGAGAGAGGAGGGAGGAAGAGAGAGAGGGAGGGAAGAGAGAGAGAGGAGGGAGGAAGAGTGAGAGAGGGAGGATAGAGAGAGGAGGGAGAAGAGGAGAGAGGGAGGAAGAGAGAGAGGAGGGAGGAAGAGAGAGAGGGGAGGAAGAGAGAGAGAGAGAGAAGGAGAGAGGGAGGGAAGAGTGAGAGAGGAGGGAGAAGAGAGAGAGAGGGAGGAAGAGAGAGAGAGGAGGGAGGAAGAGAGAGAGAGAGGAGGGAGGAAGAGAGAGAGAGAGGAGGGAGGAAGAGAGAGAGGAGGGAGGAAGAGAGAGAGGAGGGAGGAAGAGGAGAGAGGAGGGAGGAAGAGAGAGAGAGGGAGGAAGAGAGAGGGGGAGGGAGAGAGAGAGAGGGAGGAAGAGGGAGAGGGAGGGAGGAAGAGAGAGAGAGGAGGGAGGAAGAGTGAGGAGGGAGGAAGAGAGAGAGGAGGGAGGAGAGAGAGAGGGAGAAGAGAGAGGAGGGAGGAAGAGAGAGAGAGAGGGAGGAAGAGAGAGGAGGGAGGGGAGAAGAGAGAGAGGAGGGAGGAAGAGAGAGAGAGGAGGGAGGAAGAGAGAGAGAGGAGGGAGGAGAGAGAGGGAGGGAGAAGAGAGAGAGGAGGGAGGAAGAGAGAGAGAGAGGGAGAAGAGAAGAGGGAGGAAGAGAGGAGGGAGGAAGAGAGAGAGAGGAGGGAGGAAGAGGAGAGAGGGAGGGAGGAGAGGAGGGAGGGAAGAGAGAGAGAGAGAGGGAGGGAAGAGGAGAGAGGAGGAGGAAGAGAGAGAGAGAAGAGAGAGGAGGAAGAGAGGAGAGAGGAGGGAGGAAGAGAGAGAGAGAGGAGGGAGGAAGAGTGAGAGGAGGGAGGAAGAGAGAGAGGAGGGAGGAAGAGAGAGAGAGGGAGGGAGGAAGAGTGAGAGAGGAGGGAGGAAGAGAGAGAGAGGGAGGAAGAGCGAGAGAGAGGGAGGAAGAGAGAGGGAGAGAGGGAGGAAGAGAGAGAGAGGAGGGAGGAAGAGAGAGAGAGAGGGGAGGAAGAGAGAGAGAGAGGGGAGGGAGGAGAGGGAGAGAGAGAGGAGGGAGGAAGAGAGAGAGAGGAGGGAGGAAGAGAGAGAGAGAGGAGAGAGGAGGGAAGAGAGAGAGAGGAGGGAGGAAGAGAGAGAGAGGAGGGAGGAAGAGAGAGAGGAGGGAGGAAGAGAGAGAGAGGAGGGAGGAAGAGAGAGAGAGGAGGGAGAGAGAGAGAGGAGGAGGAAGAGAGAGAGAGAGGGAGGAAGAGAGAGAGAGGGAGGGAGGAAGAGAGAGAGAGGAGGGAGGAAGAGAGAGAGAGGAGGGAGGAAGAGAGAGAGAGGGAGGGAGGAAGAGGAGAAGAGAGAGAGAGGGAGGAAGAGAGAGAGAGGAGGGAGGAAGAGAGAGAGGAGGGAGGAGAGAGAGAGAGAGAGAGAGAGAGGAGGGAGAAGAGAGAGAGAGGGAGGAAGAGAGAGAGAGGAGGGAGGAAGAGAGAGAGGAGGGAGGAAGAGAGAGAGAGAGAGGGAGGAAGAGAGAGAGGAGGGAGGAAGAGAGAGAGAGGGAGGAAGAGAGAGAGGAGGGAGGAAGAGAGAGAGAGGGAGGAAGAGTGAGAGGAGGAGGAAGAG